>NC_058411.1:40982783-41282783 GCF_002201575.2 Neomonachus schauinslandi | reverse complement strand
GGTTCTACTAAGCATCCTGAACAGTGAGCTGGAGATCTTATCCTCACTCGCCCCAAGCTATGGTGCATACTTACCTGAAACACCACAGGTAGCCCTGGTGCCCAAACCTAAAGGCAGAGATAATGAAAATACAGAAGGCAATTACACAGTCCAGGGGATGGGGGGGGGGGGGCTGGGAAGGAAAGTGGGGTTGGAGAGGTAGGAGCTGTGTGACCAGAGGCAGCATAGTATCCTGGAAAGACTTCCGTGAAAAGCAAGATACCAACTGCCTATGTCCTCTCAGGGAAATCACTGGACCTCTCTGTCTGTATTCTTTATACTCTGAAATTTAATGATTGAACAAAATGGTTTCCTAAATCCCTACCACTTTCTCTCCATTGATTTAAGGATTTTTAAATTTTTTTATTTAAATTCAATTTAATTAACATATACTGTATTATTAGTTTCAGAGGCAGAATTCAGTGAGTCATCAGCCGCTTACAATACCCAGTGCTCATTACTTCAAGTGCCCCCCTTAATGCCCATCACCCAATTACCACACCCACCTCCCTCCAGCAACCCTCAATTTGTTTCCTATAGTTGAGAGTCTCTTATGGTTTGCCTCCCTCTCTATTTTCATCTTATTTTATTTTTCCTTCCCCCCCATGTTCATCTGTTTTGTTTCTTAAATTCCACATATGAGTGAAATCATATTGTATTTGTCTTTCTCTGACTTGTTTTGCTTAGCATAATACCCTCGTTGCAAATGGCAAGATTTCATTCTTGTTGATGGCTGAGTAATATTTCATTGTGTGTATACATATATACATACCACATCTTTTTCAAACAAGCAAATCATGTTTAACCATAAAACAAACTTTGTCTATTTTCAACTAATTTTTTATAGTCATTTATATTAGTCAAGGTTCCAGAAGCAAGAGAGAGCAAAGTCAAATTCGGATACTTTATTTAAAAGGTGGTCAAGGTACAGGGCTATTGGGCCACATGGTTCCCTAAGCCTGCCACTGCAGCATCACCCGTGAGCTTGTTAGAATGCAAATTCTCAGCAGCCACCTCAGACCTATTAAAGTAGAAACTGCAGTGGGGGTAACCTATGGTTTAAGGAGCCCTCCAGGTGACTCCAATGCAAGTGAAAAATTTGAGAACCACTATGTGTGACACCACAGGAGGGAGGGTAATATCCAGGTGTAGCAACAGTTCTTACTACACTTAGGCCTGAAGGGACAAGGAGAGGGAGTGATTAGAAAAATCTGGAAGGAGGGGCTTGCCTGATACGAGTTATGACTTTTCATTAAGGTAGGCACTCAGCTAGGGCTTCCTGAAAATACTCCTTTCCTTTGATATCTCCTAGGGACTCCCCATTGATCAGTAAGCCAAAGTCAGAGGGCGAGAGAGCCTGTTTTCTGCAGTCCTTATAGTTCAACCACCACAGAGAAGGGCAAGTAGAGAGAGATTATGGGGCAGGTAGAAAGAGAATTTGGAAGGGCAGAGGCATCTGATCTACCATGTTTTTACAATAATAATATTATAATCACAAAATCAGGGGGTAGGCCACATGATCTTCTAGCTTTAAGCTTCTTTGATTGAGGATTCTTCTTTGATGACTCTTCCAACCAATCTCTTGAAAATCATACTTTAAGCATAAAACTAACTTTGACTATTTTCAAATAATGTTTTATAAGTGTGTTTCTTTTAAATATCTGTGATCTTTTCTGTGAAGATGTTACAATCACTGAAGAAACATCGAAGACAGAAATGTAATCTTGAATTTTGACATGGAGTTGGTTGGAAGCCACGATTATTACTTTGACATTTTGTCTTATAAAAAGAGATAAGGTATTAGCAATTCAACAAATGATTATGTGGAAAGCTATATTTCAGCTTATTTTTAAATTCATATTTCATCATATTACAATGACAGCAAATATTCCTTGTAATGAGGGAATATTTACTGTCGTATTGGTTGGGTTTTCATTTAAGTCCATATGGAATTTGCAAAAAAAGCTACTTATTAGGTAAACACTTAGTCCTAGAATTATTGAAAGGGGTCAGCGTGGTGGATGTTTTCACAAGCAATATACCAACTTTCTGTTTCAATCTGTACCACCTTATTCTTTAAAGCCCAAACCCTCCCAGCACAGCAGTGCCTTATTTATCACATACTGTTCACTCTCTGTAGCTCTGAACACTTTTTTAAAGAAGATTTTATTTATTTGTGAGAGACAGAGAGAGTTCAAGCAGGGGGAGGGGCAAAGGGAGAGGGTGAAGGAGAAGTAGACTCCCCACTGAGCAGGGAGCCCAACGCAGGGCTCAATCCCAGGACCCTGAGATCATGACCTGAGCGGAAGGCAGACACTTAACCGAATGAGCCACTCAGGCACCCCTGAACACTCTTGATTCATTTCCTAGAGAAATATCTTTGAAAATAAACTGGCTGTTGATTATATTATTATCCACATTTTTTGTATCAAAAAAATTTTTAAGACTTGCTAATTATCTTATTGCAAACGATAACAAAAAGTCCATTAACTAAAAGTTAGATTTTCAAGATGTAAATCTGAAATATTTGGGTACCTACACATGTGTACTAAAATGACCTTTTTAAAAATCTTTTAAAGCCTAATTCATTGTTATTCACCTAAAACCTGTAATTGGAAGAAAGGACTAAAAATTGTTCTATTTCTGTTATACACATCTTGTCCCTAAAACAGTATTAATTTATTCTATCTGGAATGTGATTTATTTATTTATTTTTTAAAGATTTTATCTATTTATTTGACACAGAGAGAGAGAGACAGCTAGAGAGGGAACACAAGCAGGGTTAGTGGGAGAGGGAGAAGCAGTCTCCCGGCTGAGCAGGGAGCCTGATGCGAGGCTCAATCCCAGGACCCTGGGACCATGACCCGAGCCAAAGGCAGAGGCCCAACGACTGAGCCACCCAGGCGCCCCGTGGAATGTGATTTATTTTCTCTACCAATAACTACCTTTAAAACTAAAAAGTATGTTGCTGCTCCCTATTTTTACAATGTAAAAATAAAATGTCTAGCACTTATTTAACACTTACCATGTGCCAAGAGCTTTACATATATGATCTCCTGACAACACAATACTGTGGGGTGGATTTTACTATCCCCATTTTATAGATGAGGAAAGTGGATCTTCAACAGCCCAAATAAGTATCTTCAAAAGTCAAGGCAGGTCCAGTTCCAAAGCCCATATTCTTTCCAGTATAATTTGTTGCCCTTCCCATTTCAGCCAATCAGCATTGTTGAGCTCTTTCTGTATGAAGGGGAAATGGTTGTGTGGTACAGAAAATAAGGACAATTATTGTTCAGAGGGTGGCGAGATTAATTTCAGCCTGGACAATTACAGAATACTTAGCAGAGGATGATGGATTCCAGCAGATGCTAGCACAGGGCAGGGTTTGGATAGAAAGAGAGCCTAGAACAGCTTCCAACAAAGGAAAGTGGGGATTTTGCCCTTTTAGTTGCTGGGAGCAAAAGAGGTATTTTGAAGAGGGATGATGAGTTGGAAGCAGAGTCTCTTGAAGGCAAAATTGGCAGGAGAAGGCAGGATGCACAGAACAGATAGAACCTGGAAGGAAGACATCTATTTGGAAGCAAAACATGCTCCTTAAAGAGAGACAGGACTTCCCCTGTAGAGACGTGTATGGCAGTGGGATCCTTTTTTCCCTGCTAAGATCCAAGCATTCACATGGTAAAAGTCAAAAGAACACCAATAATAACAGTATCTTGTGCTTATAAACTGGTCATACTTATTCTTCCTGGTCATGATCTAACCCTTTTGTGATGCAACCAGAGCACCCTTTACCCCAGGGCCTATGTATGCCAGAGGGACTTCATTCTTACTTGGGCAACCCATATATTTGTCAAGTGCATGTTCCGGATTTATACTCTAAAGAAGAGGTTGGCGGGGCCCCTGAGTAGCTCAGTCGGTTAAGCATCAAACTCTTGATTTCAACTCAGGTCATGATCTCAGGGTCATGAGATCCAGCTCAGTGTCAGGCTCTGCGCTGGGCATAGAGACTGCTTAAGATTCTCTCTCTCTCTGCTCCACAACCCCCCCGCCCCAGGCCCCCACCTCTCCTACATTTCTTCTGGCTTCCTTCTCCCAAACAAAATATCATCCTTAAGAGCTGCTTCTTTAGATCATTTCTGGACCTACATCTCCATCCAGTATCAAGCATTTATTGCCTCAGGGCTGCTCAAAGATGTCACCCCTCCCTCAACTATGGCTCCAACCACGCCCATGTTTTATTAAGCCTACAGTTATCCTACTTCCAGCTACCTCTTACCTTGCCCATCCTCAGTCTCTGACTACGCAGCCTGTGATTCCTTACACCTTCATCATCTGGAGAGTTAGATTATAGGTTAACCTTGATGATTTTTGCTGAACACTCATAGATCTGGAATGGATTTTTAAGTATTCCCAAGGTACCTAAGAGAGAATTTTAAATCTATTTGGCTGATCCTAGATATGAATCAGCAGAAAACTATAAAATTGCCTTTAACATTTTTTTTCTTTGGTGATAGCCGTGGTCTTAAATAATTTCCCAGATGATAGAAAGTGTCTTTCATTGCAAAAGAACAAATAACAATTTTTTAAAAAATCTCTAAGCCCCATTAACAATTCCCTGAATGTTTTTTAATGTGAATACCTTGGGCCTCTGTCCTACTTTTAACTGCCCAGCACTCAACTCCCTTCGCATTTAAGGGGACCCTCCCCCTGCCAATTACATAAGCCTTGTTGGGAAAGTGCCCCATATCCCACAGTGGAAGCCAAACGAGACTCTTTAAGAGGTCTACACCTCTCCCTGCCCCCAACAATAGGGGGCAGGCATGACTGGATTTCATCCCATCAGACCCTCCTATCCAGAACTTTAAATTTCCAGAAACCGGGATGGTTCAAGTTGCACGAGCAACAGTGGCAGCCCGGGTGGTAGATAGTGATGGCAAGAGCAGTATCCTGGGGGCCTGTCCCGGCTGCTCAACTGTGAAGCCCATCCGTTCCTGCACATTTTCCAGGGTTCTGTGAGTCTCTCCACCCCAGTCCACCCAGTAAATTTCCCTTTTGCTAACCAGCCATAACAACTTCAGAGGCTCCAAGTTGAGAGCCCCATCAGAGATGGACTCTCTGGGGCCTTCAGGCGTACCCAACCCCACAGTATCCTCCTCTCCTGTCCTTTCCCCCTTCTCTCCGATGTCCTCACCCACTACTTCCCTTGTATTGCCGCCTTCTCTATGAGTGACATTTTCTGTTCTCAGGGAGGGGTCTATGGAGAGATTTAGGAAGATTTAGGAAGATTTTCTGGAATTCTTGCCAGCTGCCCTATGAGAACCCAACGGCAGACATTCTTAAGGGGGTGTAGCTGGCCATTACCTTTGCTGAACACCTGGAAGCAAGTATTCCCCCCCGCAGAAGGGGGCTGGCTGATTCCTAGGTGAAGGTGGAATGGGAGGACTTCGGTAATGCACCAACCCCACTGCTCTCCCGTGTCGCTCTAAGCACTGATGCCAACAGCAGGTGGAGATTCACTGGCCATACAGTAAAATGACCTGTCCTGATGGCTCTGAGATACTCACCTTAACCCAGGAAAAGCCAAAAGAAATTTAGGACCAACTTGAGAACATTTCCCAAAGAGATCAGCTCAAAAAATTGAAGCAAGATAGATAAGAAAATGCTGTGCCATATGAAGAAAATAAAAGTAAAAGTGTTACCCTGGTCTAGTATAAATCTATAGCTTGGCTACTCCTGGAGTATTAAGTGCAGTTCTGGAAATTGTACCTTTGAATATACACCCCTGTGTCTCAGTTGGTAAGATACTGGCATTAAGACTACACAACTATTGTGCTTTTTATAATACCGTATACACTATTCTTAAAACACATATAAATAATGTAATGGTATTAACCATATTTTACATGAATTGATTAATTTTACATTAATCATATTTTAGATGCAGTGGGAGTGTTTATGCTTGAAGTAATAACTTCTTGTTAAAATAAGTAACTGATTCTAATTTGTTTTCTAATCTTGGATTTTCATATGTTCAGCTTGTTTCCTTGAATGATCCTGTTTGCTTTTCATTAAGCCTTCACATTGACTGTCTTCTAGTTGAGCCTTTGTCTCCTCTGCTCCTAAAGTCTTGATTTCTTTGTGATTTGAACTGAAGTATTTACCCACATGCAGGTGCACATGAAGGGGACTAAGATCCCTGTGTACCTTGCAGCATCACTACCACCCTCCAGCGATGTCATTATTGCCCTGAAAATCTTGGAAAATACACCCTGCTGACTGTAGAAACCCTTTACTTACAAATTCCTTCCTGATAGGCTCTCCTGGAATACATTTTCTTCCAAATGGCCCTGGTGAATTTCTCGATTGATGGAGTAGACAAAACATTCACAAGACAGCCTCATAATTCACTGTAGTCAAAAACCAATTCAGGATAACCCAAAAGACCTGTGGCTATTGGCCAGATTGTGTGATAACACGTTAATTAAGAAGTTACTGTTGCCGGGACGCCTGGGTGGCTCAGGAGGTTAAGTGCCTGCCTTCGGCTCAGGTCATGATCCCAGGGTCCTGGGATCGAGTCCCACGTCAGGCTCGTTGCTCAGCGGGGAGCCTGCTTCTCCCTCTGCCTGCCGCTCCCCCTACTTGTGCTCTCCCTCTCTCTCTCTCTGACAAATAAAATCTTTAAAAAAAAGAAGTTACTGAAGCCTACTATGTGTCTGGCCCTCTGCTTAGTGCGAGGAAGTCAAGAAGGCATGATACCTGCCCTCATTTTCTTATGGTCTAAAAGGGGAAAAGCCAATCACACAGGAATTTCCATAAACAGCACTAAAGGCTGAATGGGTGGACAAGCCACCTTTTAATCGGGCAGCCAACTGACTGCTCAGCTCTTTGCAACTGCCAATGGTCCACCAGTATCTTCTCATTTGGGAATTAGCTTTTAAACCATAAGCTTATGCAAGAGTTCACAAAATATTTATGCCTTATGCATGAGCAGAAAAAAAATAAATGGGTAGAAGGGCATGCCAGGGTACAGCTAATGTTGTTGGCATCTACATCTGTCACCAGGGAGGAGTGCAAGGCCGGAACTGGCAGAGGCAGCTGCTTGGGCAGCCCACTGTGATTCAGGCCACATCTAAAGACAACTATCCACAAGTTTCTGTCTTGAGTGATATGGGGAAAGCTACATGATCAGCATCCGGTCATTTTCACAACTGTTGTGGGTGTCTACACTTAGCAGGGAAGTGGACTGACATGGCCCTTGAATCTAAACCCGCAAGGTTCAGGCCAAGGTCCATATTCATACAAGCCTTTTCCCCACTCACCTAGATTCTACTGTCCCTTCAATGTCCTGCTCAAGGCCTCACACCAGCTGTCTGGGTCCGATGTCCACTTCCAAGGGCACTCACTGCCACTGAATGGCTTAAGCAGGGAAATGGAATGACTAGATTCGGGTTTTTAGAAGAGTGCCCTGCAATGTGGAGAATGGCTTGAGAGGGAGTAAAATCAGAGATAGAATGACTTGTTAGGAAACCACTGGAGTGGTCTGGGGGAGAGATACTAGTGGTCTTGCAGAGATGGTAGCAGTGAGGTCAAAGAGGGGTTGAGTTGAGAGCCATTGCAGAGGTAGAACTGACATAATTTGGTAAATATTAGATGTGGTTGTAGAAATGAGGGTGAAGGAGTAGTCAAGAATAAGTGTCAGTTTCTGCCCAGGACAACTGAACTGATAAGGCACCATTCTTAGACATGTTGAGTTTAAGGTACATGAAAGTCATCCAAGAGAGATGGACGGTGGGCAGTGGACACACAGGTCCAAAGTCCAGAAGACAGGTTTGGGATGGAGACACAGATTGGAGAGTCATCAGTATATGGACAAGTCATCGAAGCTAGAGGAGAGGTTATGGGTTGAATATGTCCCACCCTTTCTCAACACATGTTGAAGTCCTAATCCCCAATATATCAGAATGAGACCTTATTTGGAGATAGGATCTTTACAGTGGTAATCAAATTAACATGAGGTCTTTAGGGTGGGCCCTAATCCCATAGGCCTGGTGTCTTATAAAAAGGGGAAATTTGGATACAGACACACAATAGGGTAAACACCAGGTAAGATGAAGGCAGATACTGAGGTGTTGCTTCTATAACTCAAAGAACGCCAAAGGCTGTCAACAGATCACCAGGAGCTAGGTAAGAAGCATAGAATAGATTCCCTCTCCCTCTCGCCGGAAGGAAGAAACCCTGCTGACACCTCAATCTCAGATTTCTAGCCTCCAGAACTATCAGACAATACATTTCTGTTATAAGCCACCAAATTTGTGGTACTTTGCTACGGCAACCCTAGTAAACTCATACTGGAGGGAATGAGGTCATCCAGAGAGAGAATGCTGAGAAATGCAGATAACTAGGGCTGAGACTCAAGAAAACTATTAATTAAAGGGATATGAACCTATTTTTTTTTTTTAAAAGGCAGCCAAAAAGTGAGGGGAAGAAACAGGGGGATGCAACAATATCGAAGGCAGAGAAAGAGAGTAGAGAAGAAGGCCATGGCACAGAGTTTGGCTTTGGTCATTGTCAACTGTGGAAAGAATACTGTTGGTGGAGTAGCAGTCGCAAAGCGATCGGCGTTTACAGAGAAAGCCATGGAAGGTGAGAAAACACCAGCAGGAAGTGTTGACAGCAACAAATGCAAAGAGAAAGGACATAGTTTTATACAGATTTTGAAAATACAGAAATCATGTTATTTTAAGGAGTAGACCAATCATCCCGAATCTGTTATGTAGGGGGTGGGGATGGACACTTATGCAGATGAATGGATGCAGGGAGAAGACCAAGTCTCTCTGCCTTGGTGCACGGCACACTTGGGGCAAAGAAACCAGAAAACAGGTGAATTCTATCCCAACATGGAAAGCCCCGATATAGTGACAAATCCTGGGCTTCATGGAAATGAGGAGCTGCAGGATGGAAGAAAGATGGCAGAGCCAGGTCATTCAGTATACTTTATTTTTTTTAAGATTTATTTATTTGAGAGAGAGAGAGAGTGCATGAGGGGGAGGGGCAAAAAGAGGGGGAGAGAGAGAATCTCAAGCAGACTCCTCGCTGAGTGCAGAGTCTGACTCTGGGCTCATCGTGGGGCTCGATCTCACAACCCTGAGATCAAAACCTGACCCAAAACCAAGAGTCAGAAGCTTAACTGATTGCACCACTCAGGCACCCAAGGACAGTCTTGTTACAAGAAAGATAATCTCTTATTCACAGTGCAAAAGATTCATAAAAATCATGCATGGTGCTGTAATTTAATAGGAGAAGATGTGAAATTTTCTTTAAGCTTCCTGAAATCTTCCTACCCAGAATCCAGGGGATCTGATTTGTCATGTTAATCACCTCCCTGCCCCCAGGGTCATTTCAAATGTTCAATCGAAATCCTCACTCACTATCAAGGCCATTTCTTGGCCAGAGATGAGGGATAAATATTAAAGTGTTTGCTTTATGGGAGTAAATTATCCCCTGGGAGTACTGTATTCGCCCACGTGAGGCAAATCACAGCAGCTAGGCAAGTGTTGGAATGCGTACTGCATTGGTACTGACGGCTGAGCATAATAGATTTAAAAATTCTCTTGCAGAGGTAGCTCTTGCAGTCTGTTAGGCATGCTCTCCTCTTGCAATCCTAAATTAATCTAATGGAGTGGAAGATACTTCAGATGTTCACACTGTCTGGAAGATGACTTGAATTTACTGCAGGAGCCCTGGAATAATTTAAAGGGTCCTGCTGGCATCACCTTCTAAACATTCCTTGAATCTATCTCCTCTTGCCATCCTTATCCCTCCAATCCCCCAGATGATGCCCTCCTCCTTTGGCTTTTTCTTGCATAATTGACTGCCACGAGCTTCCAGCCCCCGGGATTGCACAGGGTTGCTGCCACATGAGGATGGAAGTTATCTGCTATCAGAGAGAAAACTCTGGGTTAACCTTGACCCACACACTCTACAGCCCAGAGACTAATTTTCCTGGCTACCATTTATTTTGGCCATTAATTATGGCAATAAGGATGTCACAGGTGACTTATGAAGCAGTTTCAGTAGAGAGGAGGTGAAGGAAGTGGAAGGAAGAGGCACGGAGGCAGAGGTTTGAGAAATTGGAAGGATTTAGCGTCAGGGTCGAGTGAAGTGTTATACAAGATATAGGGGAAAGTTCCATGAAGTAACCTGTACAGGACTAGTGCTCCCTCCCACTGCAAACAAAATAAAACTGGACAAACCATAGAGGCAACTGCTTCCAGGCATTAGCCAACAGGTGGCATGAGACTGCAATCTCTAAGAAAGGTCACAAGGTGAGCCCCTTGATCTCCAGCTTCTGCTCGGAAACAGTTTCCTCCCTGTGGAGCAGAAAGGTGAGCCTGAGCAGAGCCGTGAGGCACCACTGAGAAGAGGAGGCAGAGATCGAAGTTTGGAGCCACTGGAATTCATGGTCCGGTTGGAGAGGATGGACTCGTGACTCCCGACACTGTCACAAGCAAGTACAAGCTCGCCTGTTTCTCTAGTCATGCCATTGACCACTTCTCCCCATCCAACCCCTGGGCCTACATTCTGTGAACTCGTATGTGAGCTTCAGGACTCAGGTCAATGTTGCCTACCCTCAAGGGCATTCCTTGACCACCTGCTTTCCTCTGTGCATGCCCCACTTCCCTAATCATACCATACTGTCCTGTCACTTCAGTATTTTTATTTATACATTTATTTTTATCCCTGGCTTTTAGCTTTTTAATAGTATGGGCTCTATCTTGGTCATTTTTGTGTCCCCAGTCCCGGCACTCAGTAGCTTTTCATGAGCATTTGTGGAGTTGCCTGGCCCTTGAGGAGAAACTAAGTGTAGCACCTAATCATGCTCTTTATGTTCAGTAACTTTCCTGTGTCTATGTTTTATCACTTAACACATGCTCAAGAAACCTATGTTTAAAGACTAAATGAATAAATTGACAAGACTAGAAATGCCCTAATTAAGTTTAAGAACTAATTCTTACTTGTTTTGAGTCTCTTAGTCCTTTAGGAAAGGATGTTAGGCTCACACTCACTATTCAATAAATCCTTGTGAAACTGGCTGATTAGCAGGAAAGTCAGTAAACTCCAGACACATCAAGATTCCCTCACCCCCACCTAGAAGCAGCTTCTCAGCTCCTTTTGGATTCTCTGGTCCAGCTACTCACCTCTGCTCCAGCCTCCATCACGTCCATCAGAGTGACCCAGAAGTCCTACGAGGTGTCCACCTCTGGCCCCCAGGCCTTCAGCAGCTGCTCATACACATGGGCCTGCTGCCCGCATCCTGCCCCCCCAGCCTTTTCCCATTGGGCCGCCGCAGCAGCTTGCAAGATGGCCTGGACACCCGCATGAGTATGGTCGTGGCTACGGTGGGTTTGGGGGTGTCTCGGTGAACCAGAGCCTGCTGAGTCCTCTTAAGCTGGAGGCGAACCCCAACATCCAGACTGAGTGCACCCAGGAGAAGGAGCAGGTCAAGACCCTCCCTCAGCAGCAAGTTTGCCTCCTTTAGCGACAAGGTGTGGAACCTGGAGAAGCAGCATGAGATTCTGGAGACCAGGTAGAGCCTCCCACAGCAGCAGGAAACAGCTCAGAGCAACAAGGACAACATGCTCCAGAGCTACCTCAACAAGCTTTGTCGGCAGGTGGACACCGTGGTCCAGGAGACTCCGAAGCTGCAGGTGGCACTGGGCAATATGCAGGGGCTGGCGGAGGACTTCAGAATAAATACGAGGAAGAGACCGAAGAGTGTGCAGAGATGGAGAATGCATCTGTCGCCATCAAGAAGGCTGTGGGTGAAGCTCACGCGAACGAGGCAGAGCTGGAGTCGGCCACAGATCTCCGACACCTCCACGGGCCTCTCCATGGACAGCAGCCGCTCCCTGGACCAGAGGGCATCATTGCGAGCTCAAGGTCCAGTACCAGGAGATGGCCAGCCGCAGCCGGGCGGAGACTGAGGGCTGTCCCAGATCAAGTAGTAGGAGCTGCAGAACTCGGCTGGGAAGCACGCCAATGACCTCCGACGCACCAGAGGGAGATTTCTGAGGTGAACCACAACATCAGCCGACTCCCCGCTGAGGTCCAGGCCGTCAAAGGCCAGAGGGCTTGGGTGGAGGCGGCCCTCGCTGATTGCCAGGCAGCACAGGTGGGGGGCAGTAAGGACACAGCAAGTTGAGCAGGACTTGGCGCAGCAGCTGTGCAAGTAGCAGGAGCTCGTGAATGTCAGGCTGGCCCTGGACAGGGCGATCGCCACCTACCCAAGCTGCTGGAGAGCAGGGAGAGCCGGCTGGAGTCTGGGATGCAGAACGTGCATATCCATACCGGGACCACCAGTGCTACTCAGGTGGGCTGAGCTCAGCCCACCGGGTCTCACCAGCCCTGGCCTCCACTCCTTCCAGTCCAGCTTCAGCTCTGGTGGGGGCTCCAGCTCCTTCAGGCATGTCAGCGCCTCCTCCAGTCAGGCCATGGTTGCCAAGAAGATCAAGACCTGCGATGGGAAACTGGCATCCGAGTCCTATGATGTCCTCTCCAAGTGAACAGCCACTGAGGTCCCTCCCAGCCGCCCCCCTCCTGCAGCTGCCCTAGAGCCTTTGAGGAAAGGAGCTGTGCAGGGGAGCATGGGGAACAGGAGGCCCACGTGAGGCTCAGCCCCAGTCCTCAGCCTACCCTTGGGGGGAGTCTACTGCCCTAAGGACCCCATCTTGCCCATGCCCCCAACTAAAGAAACCAATTCAAGTGTCTTTTCCAAAATAAAGCCTCAGCTGATTCTGAGGGCCCCCTCCCCCCATCAAAAGGGATTTTCTCATATTTGCATCTTTGAAATGTGAGCAGGAAATGGCAACTGCACTGGCAATTAATTGCTTTTAGATCTCATGAATGCCAGATGCAGTTGACTCCAAGGAGCTATCACATCTAAGATCTGGGCAGCAAGGACAGGATGGTCTTTGTGTCTGTTTTCTATCTCCTGGATGGAGGCCATTAACAGACCCGCTGAGTTGGCCTGATCAACAGGTGCACAGAAAAGAATCAGCTTTCCAGGATTTCTGGCAAATCTTAATGGAGTAATTATAAAATTTATCATGTATGTGGCTCCATCAGGGGTTTAGATCAAAGTGAAATACATGAGGCTTGAGATCTACAAAGTCTTGTTGAGGGACAAAAAGAGAGTCTGTCATACACGCCCCAGGGAAGATGACAGGCTGTGCCTCCCCCTGCATCCCCTTCTCTCCTCGCCAATGGGATGCTCACAGTCACAAGCTCTGCGGTCTCTCTGTACTCTCAGAGTCTCAGTTGTTCCAATGACACTTTCGGATCTCCCAGTAACTTGGAATAGCATTCACGAAAAGGCATTTCTATACAGCAACAGTCAGAGGAAACTTTGTCCCATCTGAGATTTAACACGATTTTTTTTTCTGGAAGCTGCTGACAGCGTAGCTTCCAAGGATTTTCTAAGGTCCAGCGTGGCTTCTGACAGAGTCTCCTTAGAGCATAATTTCTGCACTACAGCACAGTTAAAGAGCCCAGACTTGGAAGTCAGATGACCAAGGGTGGAATGTCAGCTCTGCTTCTCACCATGTTGCGCTCTTGAGCAAGCAATCTTTCCTTTCTGAGCCTGCGCGTCTTCATTGGCAAGAAGGAGAGTGGTTATCTACCTAGCAGAGTTGTTGTAAGGATTAGAGAAGATAACGTACTTTGTTATTTTATTTGTAGAACATCATAGCACCCGGAATGGTGCCTTTCACCCAGAAGGCTCAAAAACTATTTCCTGATTGAATTTTATTTTAGCGCAAGGCATATACCATTGGCAAAATCTGACTTATAAACCGGAGTTTTTCCCAATTCTAGATGCACTTCCCCATATAAACAAAGTTATAAATTGTTGTTTGACCGCGGATTGGTACTCAAGTCCCATTTAGTACACAGCGTTGCTAAAATACTGTACATTTGCAGTGGGGAAGCACAGTCATTAAGCAAAACAGGACAACATTGACTAAAAACAGTTTTATATTTATCTTGAATGTTTGTGGTTGAGAAAAAGTAGATTTAATTTAAGGAAGAGGAAGAAGTTGTAAATAATTATTGGAGGGGATCCTGAGGGAAACTACTGTGTATTTCCCAAAGACTCTCCGTGTTGATGCCCTGCATCTTTATTCTGTTTAATTTCCCATCAAACCTTAGGACTTCTTCTTTGATACAGGTATCCCATTAGCATCAATTCCTTGCGTATCAATGTAACAAACACTTCTTTTAGCTCACAAATAGTGGGGTTTCAAGAATACAGTTTTATTTCCCCAGAAATAGGAAACTGGAGGGGAAAAACGGATGCATGAGAGAGAAACTGAACAAACAACAGAGCTTAAGAACAAGTTGAAAAAAATGGGAAGTAAATGGAGTTAAAAATAGGTGTGTGTGTGTGTGTGTGTGTGTGTGTGTGTGTGACAATTCTACCTCAGGCAATCATCTTAATGAAAAAGTGAGGAAAAACCAGAGGAAAATGACCCAGGTGTTCTCTTTTGGAGGGTGAAAATGGGAGTGGTGGTCAACGTCAGAAAGAAAGTTCCCCGTTATGGCTTCTCTGTGGTATATCAGCCATTCGAGAACTTGGTTTCTGTTCTAAACAAGTGCGTAAGAAAAGTTTGTAAGGCAAATTGAAGGGAGGAGGCTGGGTGACCTTGGGAGGTCACTTAACCTTCCCAGATTGGAGTGTTCTCAGTTATAAAATGAAAAAGTGGGACTAGACACTCTGGAAATTCTTAGTGTAAAAAATTTTTAATTTTATGAAAAATTTATGACTTAATACCAACTAGCACTGTTTCCAGTTAGGTACAAGTTAAAATCATAGACTTTGCTTATGCAACCCAATATGGTCCTTCCCCCTCACCTCCTTAAAAAGTTATCTTCCCTAAGCATCACCATGACAACTGAGAAATAACCTGTGTTTCTTCTAAGGAAGGGATTTTCAGACTTACACCTAGACACAGGGCAGGATATTTTTCAGGAAATATCACTGCATTTGGCACTTTCCGTAGAGTAAAAGATCTAAGGAAGAATCCCTGAAAGAATAAAAAACAGAAACTGATTTTCCTTTAAAATATAAAGAAGGCTCATATTTTGCAGTGTTAAATGCTACTTTAAAGAGTGTATTTTCAAGAAAAAAAAATGAATAAGATGTATGACAAATTCATTACACTCATGTTTTATCAAAGGACATGGTTTTAAAATTCCACTGTGCGCACTGTGAAACTGATCATTTTTATAAAACAATGTTATGAGGCTTCCAGAATCTCAGTTATGCATACTGAAGGGATAGGGTTGAATCTGTAGTTTTGCCTGAAAAGAACATTGTACCAGAAATTAGGATCTCCAGGGCTTAGTGGTCAGTTTAACTCCTGACTAAGCATCTGATCCTGGATGTTTCTTTTGTCATTCTGTCTCTTGATTTTCTATATATGAAGCTGGAAAATAACTACCATTCTTTATATCAAACTCATTGCTATTCTCTTATATTTTTATTGTGGTATAGCATAGAATTTACCATTATACCCTTTTTAAGGGTAATGTTTAGTGGCATTAAGTATATTGATATTGTTGCTCACCATCACTACCATCCATTTCCAAATTTTACATCTCCCCAAACTGTAACTCTGTACCTATTCTCTTATTTTATTTTATAGTTTTGAAGATTTTATTTATTTATTTGACAGAGAGAGACACAGCGAGAGAGGGAACACAGCAGGGGGAGTGGGAGAGGGAGAAGCAGGTTCCTCGCTGAGCAGAGAGCCCAATGTGGGGCTCGATCCCAGGACCCCGGGACCACGACCTGAGCTGAAGGCAGATGCCTAACAACTGAGCCGCCCAGGCACCCCCCCCATTCTCTTATTTTAATAATATTTCTCTTAATCCACTCAGAGCACCAACCAATAGAGTTCTTATACCATGTACCCCCTTAGTGTGGCTGTGTGAAAATAACTTTACAGAATTAAGAAGGGAAAATTGAAAACTGCAGATATGCCAGTCTGATGTCAAATCTGCTATGAAGTTTATGTATCAAGTTCTGATGATTAAAAGCCCATTTGGGTTACTCTCAAATGTTTGAACTCAAACATTTGATTACTGATGTATATACTCTCCCTGTGAAAAGCACACCAAGAGGAATCTTGTCCCTTTTGGTGAAAAACACCAAGAATTGCCAGAGAAGACTAACAGAGTTAAGCATTCTGGAAGATCAACCTTCCAAAGAAGTAGACGAATCAGGTGGGCTGGTTGTGTCTGTACAGAAGAGACTCTTGGAGCATCATTGCATCCGGGGATTTCCCGAGCTCCAACGCTCACCTGTCTACTCTCCATTATTTGCTGTTCATTTTGAATCCAGTTCCTTTTACTCACTGCTTTGAACCATCCTTGCTTCCCTGCCTCACCTTGCCCATATGTCCCAGGTCTTCCTACCCCTCATCCACAGCTCCACCCTCATCTTGGATATGGATGAGATTTCCTTTTGCTTAATCCTATGCTGGCTAACTCTTAGCCCTTCTTCTCTCTTCCCTTTACCCTCTTCCAATGGCTGTGGCTCATTGGAAACGTGGTTTTCTGTGTTTCATAAAAACAACATAATATTGAGAAGGGGGGCAAATCAGAGGGGGAGATGAACCATGAGAGACTATGGACTCTGAGAAACAGACAGAGGGTTTTAGAGGGAAGGGGGGTGGGAGGATGGGTTAGCCCGGTGTTGGGTATTAAGGAGGGCAGGTATTGCCTGGAGCACTGGGTGTTATACGCAAACAATGAATCATGGATCACTACATCAAAAACTAATGATGTAATGAATGGTGACTAACATAACATAATAAAATAAAATTAAAAACAACAACAACATAATATTGAATCAGATCATTTGAGCCTCAGCTTTCTGATGCGGATTTGTAGGTCAGACTTCCATGCAGAGAAATCCCATATTGAAAATCTGGTTCATAAATGGTGTTGGGAAAACTGGATAGCCATATGCAGAAGAATGAAACTGGACCATTTCCTTACACCACACACAAAAATAGACTCAAAATGGATGAAAGACCTAATTGTGAGACAGGAGTCCATCAAAATCCTAGAGGAGAACACGGGCAGCAACCTGTTTGACCTCAGCCACAGCAAATTCTTCCTAGAAACATCACCAAAGGCAAGGGAAGCAAGGGCAAAAATGAACTATTGGGACTTCATCAAGATAAAAAGCTTTTGCACAGCAAAAGAAACAGTCAACAAAACCAAAAGACAACTGATAGAATGGGAGAAGGTATTTGCAAATGACATATCAGATAAAGGGCTAGTATCCAAAATCTATAAAGAACTCATCAAACTCAACACCCAAAGAACAAATAATCCAATCAAGAAATGGGCAGAAGACATGAACAGACATTTTTCCAAAGAAGACATCCAAATGGCCAATAGACACATGAAAAAGTGCTCAACATCGCTCGGCATAAGGGAAATCCAAATCAAAACCTCAATGAGATACCACCTCACACCAGTCAGAATGGCTAAAATTAACAAGTCAGGAAACGACAAGTGTTGGCGGGGATGCGGAGAAAGGGGAGCCCTCCTACACTGCTGGTGGGAATGCAAGCTGGTGCAGCCACTCTGGAAAACAGTATGGAGGTTCCTCAAAAAGTTGAAAATAGAGCTACTGTACGACCCAGCAATTGCACTACTGGATATTTACCCCAAAGATACAAATGTAGGGATCCGAAGGGGTATGTGCACCCCAATGTTTATAGCAGCAATGTCCACAATAGCCAAACTATGGAAAGAGCCAAGATGTCCATCGACAGATGAATGGATAAAGAAGAGGTGGTATATATATACAATGGAGTATTATGCAGCCATCAAAAGGAATGAGATCTTGCCATTTGCAATGACGTGGATGGAACTGGAGGGTGTTATGCTGAACAAAATAAGTCAATCAGAGAAAGACATGTATCATGTGATCTCACTGATATGAGGAATTCTTAATCTCAGGAAACAAACTGAGGGTTGCTGGAGTGGTGGGGGGTGGGAGGGATGGGGTGACTGGGTGATAGACATTGGGGAGGGTATGTGCTATGGTGAGCACTGTGAATTGTGTAAGACTGATGAATCACAGACCTGTACCTCTGAAACAAGTAATACATTATATGTCTAAAAAAAAAGTAGGAAGGGAAAAATGAAGGGGGGGAAATCGGAGGGGGAGACAAACCATGTGTGACTATGGACTCTGAGAAACAAACTGAGGGTTCTAGAGGGGAGGGCGGTGGGGGGATGGGTTAGCCTGGTGATGGGTATTAAAGAGGGCACGTATTGAATGGAGCACTGAGTGTTATACCCAAACAATGAATCATGGAACACTACATCAAAAACTAATGATGTAATGTGTGGTGATTAACATAACATAATAAAATTAAAAAATAAAAAAAAAGAAAATCTGGTTCATTTTAACTGCACGTATTCTTTAAAAAAATGGCAGAGCCATCATTATGTAGAATGCATTATGCATTTGTTCATCCATTCTCCCACCAAACATTTACTCAATGCCCTGCATGTGCTAGGCACCATCTTAGGCTCTGGGAAAATAACTGTGAATGAGAAAGCTGCTGCCCTCATAGAATTTAAAGTCTTTAGGGAAATATAGACCCCAAACGGGCAACTGCAATAGTGCAGATAAGCACGGGGATAGGAGAGGTTGAGCGGGTCTGCATGAGCCATGACAGGGGCATCTAACCACGCATGGGGCTCAGACAAGTCTTCCTGAAGAAGTGATATTAAGCAGGAGCCCAAGAGAAGAAGTTAGCCAAGCACCATCGTAGGAAATTTGGAATACACTGCACGCCATTTACAGATCATGATAATTTCATTTATTTTTCAAAAATTAAATGTTTCTCTTATCCAAAAAGTAAAACAAACTCTTAACTGATGTGTAGGCAACAGAAAGGACTTTAAAGGTGCCATCTAAATACAGTGGAGTCTGCTTGTCCTTGGGGTAAATAATGATGCTGTCTCATGATGAGATTTATTTTCTTTTTGCATTTCAGTAATAAAATCATATCAGGTGGGATTTAAGAAAAGATTTAAAACTAGAAGTGTTTCTATCTGACATTTAGAATTTATTAGTAGTACACGAGTAAAACAGATGGATGACATGAGCAAGATTTTAAAATAAAATGTTGGAAAACTTTGTATATTTGATTTAAGGAATCCAATCATGCATAAAGCATCAGTAATTAATTCTTTTTCTTAAACAAACAAACCACCATTCAATATATGAGTCATAAGATTCAATATTAGTCAATGTCCAAGAGTCAAAAGGACTGATAATTTCCCCTTCAACAATTAATGTTGTTTTCCCCTTCATTCTTTAGCGTTAGATTCAACACAAGCTCACATGAAATGTCAGTTAGGCTGACAAGGATCTCAATTCAACTATGTAGGAAAACATACATTTTTTTCAGTTCTTTTAGTATACCTTTATTTTTAAAACGCTAGACTCTAACACAGAAGTCTGACTTTATATACTTGCCTTATGTACGTTGTTAAGAGAAACAGCAACTAAGTATAATGACTGAAATATTAGAGAAGTCAAAGACAGAGAATTCAGGTTCCAAATAAACTGATACCTGAATAAGTCAAATCTAAGCAACTTTTAAAAGTTTTGTCTTTTGGGAAATGTAATAAATTTTTCTCTACAATAATTTTCATCTCCAAACTGCCAATTCTGTAAGTAAAACCTGAATGTAGGCAACGGGTAATTTAAGCTGCATTTCAAGGATTTCTACAGAGAATAAACACAGTGAAAATAATAATGAGCATAAGGAGCATAAGACCAGCCATGTGGAGAAGGACAAATGCCCAGTAAAACAGTATTTACCGTCTGAGAGAGGTGAGTTTCCTGCAGAAACACTGTAGGATGCTAAGGGCACCACTCTTGAAGAATGTTTCTTTATCTTTTGAAATGGTTCACCTTGTTCACAGTGCTTTTTCTGAGATGGTTTGAGTCTCCAGTTCTATAGCAAACACTCTGCTGTGGCTGGTGTCTGGGTGCTGTTCTGGAGATGCCTCTGGAAGCTACGAGCACTGCTGTGCTGTCTCCCAGGGAAACCATCTGCCGCATGTTCAAGCAATGTTTGGCCTGCACTAAAATGTTTCTCTTAATCAACTGTTAGGCAAAGTGTAAAACTATGAAAAATGAAAGGGAAAATCAAGATTGCTTTCCACTAAAAAGCACAGCACGGTTGCTGAACTAATAAAGCATTACCTTTCTAAAGATGTGTGTGTGTGTGTGCGCGCGCGCGTGTGTGTGTGTGTGTGGTGTATAAGATATATTAAGATTTTTAAGCTCCATGGGGCACCTGGGTGGCTCAGTTGGTTAAGCATCTGCCTTCAGCTCAGGTCATGATCTCAGGGTCCTGGGATCGAACCCCACATTGGGCTTCCCACTCAGCGGGGAGTCTGCTTCTCTCTCTCCCTCTGCCTCTGCCCCCCAACTCATGCTTGCTCCTTCTCTCTCAAATAGATAAATAAATAATCTTTAAAAAAAGGATTTTTAAGTTCCAGATTGGTAAACTGATAATGTCATTATATATACATATTTATTATATTTATATACATTTCTATTATATATATATATATATGAAATACTGAAGCACAATATTTTCAGGGTGCAACCAGAAGGAAACAAATGCAACAAAATCTTTGGAAAAGCATTGAGTTCATTGGAACAAATCACATGGAAAGACTATGATGCCAGGGTAAACATTCTGACTTTGATGAAAGGCGATTCATTTGTATAGAATCTCCAAGAGTGAAATGCTTCCATAAGTAGAAAAGAAACAGAATTTTCTCATTTCATGATCACAGACATTACCACTACATCTGCATCAATTTACTCAGGACCAGCACGGATAGATCTGGAGAGACTGGTCTGGTTGCTATGTTCTTGAGAGCCCAAGACCGGAGCCCAGGAAAGAGGGAGGGAGCCGAGCGCATCAATGCAGAGACTACAGTGAGGGGAGGAGCTGAGAGCTCGCAGGGAAAGCCTGCAGGAAGTAAAGAAAAGCAGGCCTCAGGTTGAGCCCTGAAAAATACTTCCTTAAAAAAAACCTTTTTATTTTGAAATAATTTTAAACTTACATAGAAGTTGCAAAAATTGTAGTGACATCCTGTGAACCCTTCACCAAGCATTTTATTACATGCATAGATTTGTCTAACCACGACAGTCGGATACACAACAGCTTCATCACCCCCAAAAACCTCCTGCAGAATGCCCTGGAGATCCATCCAATATTGTTGTGTGTATCAACAGTTTGTTCCTTATTCTTGCTGAGTAGTATTCCATGATATGAGTCTACATCTGTCCCAGTTGCAACACTAATTTCTTTTCTTTTTTTTAAGATTTTATTTATTTTTTTGAGAAAGAGGGGAGGAGCAGGGGGAGGGACAGAGGGGAAAAGCAGACTCTCCGCTGAGCAGGGAGCCTGACGACACAGGACCCCGAGATCACGACCTGAGCCAAAGTCAGATGCTTAACCAAATGAACCACCCAGGTGTCCCTGGAACACTGACTTCTAAAGGACTGAAACAAGAAAAGAAGCCCACATATGAAAGTGAGGAAAATGAGACCAGAGAAGGGAAAGCAAGAGAACCAGAGTCCAGAAGTAGAGGAGGGGAGGGGAGCTTCAAGGACAGTGGACTCAGCTGTGTCAAAGCTGCCGAGTGAGATGAGGACTGAAAATTTTGCAGGACAACCACAACCAATAAGATAGTGAGCAACTGCCACATGCTAGGAAGGAGCTAGGCTCTGAAAATAAAATGGGAAGCACAGGGGCGCCTGGGTGGCTCAGATGGTTAAGCATCTGCCTTCGGCTCAGGTCATGATCTCAGGGTCCTGGGATCGAGTCCCGCATCAGGCTCCCTGCTCCTTGGGAGCCTGCTTCTCCCTCTGCCTCTCTCTCTCTCTCTCTCTCTCTCTGTCTGTCATGAATAAATAAATAAAATCTTTAAAAAATAATAAAATAAAATAAAATAAAATGGGAAGCACAAACAGACATGGTCCCTGTTCTCATGAGTCTAAATGGAAAGATGAAACCAAACAAATAACTTTATTAAAAAATATAAATTGGAATAAGTATGGATAAAAGAAAGGGAATGATGTTACAAGTATGTATAACAGAGGGACCAGACCTAATCTAGAGTTCATTCATTTCTTCTTTTCTTCTTTTATTTTTTCATTCATTGTGCAAGATTTATTGAGTGCCTAGTGTGTGCTAGCTCTGTGCAAGATTATGGAGACATATTAGTAAACAATATGGACAAGGTTCCTATCCTTATGCTACTTAGATTCTATGCTGTGGAAGTGATGTTTGAGCTGGAAGATCTGGATGATAAGAAGTTAATAAAGTGGGGGGAGGATAGCTATTCCCCAGCAAAGGAAGTATATGCAAAGGTCCTGTGGCAGGGTGCCACACAGTTCATTGGAGAAACAGAAAATGCCCATGTGGCTGTAACGTAGTGAGTGAGAAATACATGGGTATGAGATAAAGTAGAAAAGCCCAGCCTTGTGGATTTTTTTCCTAAGTGTAATTTAAACCTATGACTGGTCTTCAACAGGGAAGTAAGCTGGCCTTATTTATAGTTTAAAAGGGTCAGTGGGGTGATTGGAGAGTGGACTCTAATGGAGTGGAGAGTTCAGGTGAACTGTGGTGGGTTTGGCTAGAATGGTGAAGATAAGGAGCCAAAGCCAACACAATTTTGGAGACAGGCCTGACAAGATTTGGTGACAGATTATCCAACCCAAGCCAGAAGAGGGTCGTAGAATGCAGAAGATGAGGGAGGGAAAGCATTACAAATAAGCTCCAAATCTCTGGCCTTTGCAACCGGATGGATATTACTGAACAATGGAGAAAGAACAAATACGGGAGACGGTGCGGGGAGGGGGATGGAAGGTTAAGTGATCCATTTTAGCTGTGTTAAGTTTGAGAAGTCTATGAGACGTCCAAGTTGGGATATTATAAAGGCTGGTGGGCTGCAGTCTGTTGCTCAAGAGATAACATTGAGCTGGACAAATAGGAGAATCGTCAATGGGGAGATTTTTTAAAATCGCTACAAGTTTGAGTGAGGTCAACTAACAAATGGAGAGAGCCACAAGAGGAAACGGTGCTGAGCCCCAAGACCTCTAGCACTTAGAGATGAGGTTGAAAGGGAGCCAGTAAAGGAGACAGATGCTTAATAACAAAGCATCTGCGAAACTGAAATTCAGAAAGGCCTCCAGGATGATAGCTTAATATGCCACATTCGAGATGCCAGAAGAAATTATTTTCCAGGAATTACAAATGTATTCTTGGAAGCTAATGAACTGTTTTGATTTCTGAGAACAAATTTAAGTAAGTTTGAGAAATTCCATCAAACAATTTATGCCAGGGTATGTAATTACGCCAACACATATGGCACTTAGAAACCACTCACTCCTTCAACGGTATGTGAAAATGTTAGCACAGCAAGGGAGAATCGAGCCTTAACTCAGAGCTTCCTGGCTCTGCCAGGTGAAGTCAAGCAGCTTTTACTCCTGTTTAGGATTTTATTGTTGATTTGTTGAAGTAGGTTTTGCATGCTGTTAACAGATGCTTCAAGAAAATTACCAGGAACTTCCACAGCAAACCTTCATGATTGTTTCACAATCACCAAATTAGACAGCCCAAGACATGAAGGGAGCAGGGATGGGCATGCAGGGGTCTAGAGGAACAGAAGCCCTCGGGTACAGTTTAATTCCTTGCAGAAACCCATTCAAGCTTAAATGCTGGGCTAAGCCTCTTCTGGGGGATAGGGGTAGGGGATGGAGATAGCCCAAGAGAAGCTATTTTCTGTACACTGGATTTACTTACTAAACATGTAGATCATACTGAAACATTTTGAAAACTTATTTTCTACTCTTTTTTTTTTTTTTTTTTTTTTAAAGATTTTTATTTATTTATTTGAGAGAGAGAGGATGATAGACAGCATGAGAGGGAGGAGGGTCAGAGGGAGAAGCAGACTCCCTGCTGAGCAGGGAGCCCGATGTGGGACTTGATCCTGGGACTCCAGGATATGACCTGAACCGAAGGCAGTTGCTTAACCAACTGAGCCATCCAGGCACCCTATTTTCTACTCTTTATGGCAGAGGCTACACCGCAAATAACCATTCTCAGCAGTCTACTCCTTGCGCTGTTTATAACGCGTTGCAGATGGCTTTCACAATTTATAAAGACTACTGAAATACCCCATTTCATGTTACCCTTCCATTCATCTGTGAGGCACTTACTATTACTTTTGCTTAACTGACGAGGACACCAAAACTTGCAAGGGTTGCTAAATGTGATTTGTCACATGGCCAAGAGTTTTCCAAATACATATTCTAATATTGTTTTATTCCAGAATCATGTATTAAGCACTTGTTGGGGGTCAGGCATTATGCTAGAATCTGGAAATATAAAGAAAAGTTAGGTAGAAATTAGATTTCTGCTCACAGTCCACTGATTTATTAGTGGGGTTACCAGATAAAATCCCATATAATATGTGGGATGGACTTACATTAAAACTTATTTCTTGTTTATCGGATTCACATTTAACTGGGCATACTTGTATTTTTATGTGCAAAATCTAGCAACCTCACAAGTCATTAGAAACATTTTATGAACCACCTAGGCCAACAGAGACCTCCTTGTTATTTTTATATTATACAAAGTGATTTGAAATGTTATATTTTCCAGAAAAATTCTGCCAACAAAATGCAAAACACAGACTGATGTTTATTGACTACAGTATAATTAGACAACAAATTATAAGGCTCTAGCTAAGAAAAATTTCATCTCTTTATTATATATTAAAGTACTTTTTAGTTTGCAAAGCATTTTGCATACATTATCTCACTGGCTCTTATGTAGATCAAGTGATATTGATCCCAATTTATAGATGAGAAAACCAAGGCTTAGAGAAGCCACGTGACTTGCTTTGAGTGAATAGTTAAGTCACGGCACTCTGAAACCGGTCAATGACTCTTTAGCTCAAGTGCTTCTTTTTCTATAGGATTCTGGAGGCTGATGACAATAACTGCTAAAGTAGAATCCAAAAATTGAATCTTCTTCCTTCAGTTTTGGATGAGATCACAAAGGCAGAGAAAAATTTAAAAGTTGTCAAATATCCCCCTGCCCCTAAATGCAGGGCACGTCACCTCAGCCCACCTATAAGAGACCACTCTGAAGAGAGTTGTTGATGTGCTGTGCCATGGCTCCCTCGCACCCCTCCCCCTGAAGTGGTGGAGGGGGAGGGTTTCTCCTCACTTTGGGTGGAGGGGCAACTTGGCACATGTCCACTAGGGTCTGGGGTTCATAGGCTTTGCAGCCTGAGTCTCCTCAGTGGGATTTGGCAGCTGGAGATGTCCCTGTGAAACAACAGAGTATAAAGAGCAGCACAAGGAGCAAATAGCCCTTCTTTCAACGACTAGGCAAAATGATATGTCCTATGCTGGAGACCAGCAAGGGAGCTGGCTTGGTGGCCTTTAAGGGATCCTACCCAAGATGACTCCCAAGAGAGGTGACATGACCCCAACAGAATGGGGCTTGGGAATCCCAGGAACTGAGAGTTGGGGACATCATAATCAGCCAGTTTGTGTGAGGGAGGTAATTCCTTGGAACTCTTTGAATTGTTTAATATACACTAACTCTTTTTTTTTTAAGATTTTATTTATTTATTCAGAGTGTGTGTGTGTGTGTGTGTGTATGTGTGCCTGAGTGGGGGGAGGGGCAGACAGAGAGGGAGAGAGAGAATCTCAAGCAGACTCCATGCCCAGCGCAGAGCCCAGCCTCATGACCCTGAGATCATGACCTGAGCCAAAACTGAGGGTCTTAACCAACTGAGCCACCCAGGCTCCCCAATATACATTAACTCTTACTTTTCATCACATTCGTATGAAATAAGTACTATTATCCCATTTGACGGAGGACACTCAAGCACATATGTAGGTGAATTAACCAGCCCAAGGTCATACAAGTGATGAAGTGGAATGTAAACTGAGATAGGCTTGTAAGCTCTACTGATTCTATTAAGTCCTTATTTTATTTAATCCTCAAACAACCTTATTGTTGTCCTGTGGTTATATTCAGCTAAGTCAATAGGATATGAGGGAAAGCTCTCAGAAACTATTGATATTGTCATAAAGAAAGAAATTAACATTTCCTTTTCTTGATTTTATACTACCACACGCTAAGGAAGGAGATGTGATAAATATATTTACTTTAAGTTGTGGAACACTCAGGCCATAATCCCCATCCACTACTCCCAAAGGCTCTGGAGATCACTGGACAAATAGCAGAAATGATGAAAGACAAAACAATGCAAAATGCGCAGTAGAAATATTGAACCTCATGTGCATTCTCTAGCTGTGAGCTTCTGATATTCAGTCACAGATAGTAGGTAGGTGGTAAGAAGTGAAGAGACAAGAAATCTAAAAATTCTGACCCTAACTGGTATAATAAAAATTTTAATTTATAAAAAAGCCTGCAGTCTTATGCATATTACATGGAAACATGCAAATGTATGAATATATAAAATGAGATCCTCCAGAGGAAGCTTCCAGCCAGGACTACTGTACTAAAAGCAGCTCAATCTTTCAAGCTAATTGATGGAGGTGCTAAAAGTCACCTCTAAAAGGAATTATCACCATTAGACTCTACCATTTTACATATTCTAAATTACTGTTTTAATAGAATTTAATATGAACATTATTACAAACATTTCCTGAGGACACTAAGGCATGGAACTAGCTGGTTTGGTGCTTTACAGTCAAATGGGACTAAAGCAAGAGCCAGCCTTTCTGTTATGAGAAAGGCTACTGCAAAGAAAGGCTGGAGGGAACACATACTACTCTTGTCTGCCCCCCACCACTTCTTCCTGATAAGAGCCTCTGCTTTTCCCATGAGGAACCACGCCCATTCCGCTCTAGGTCAATACTGTTTAGGTGAAGCTGGACACCCCACCCCAGGCCCCTGAGTCAAGGATGGACACGTAAACCTGTGCTGGCCAATCATTCTATTCCATAACTCAGCCTCACAAGACTCAAAGCAGTGAGGGCCAGCTCCAGGACTTTTGCCAGAACCTTATGGAAGGTGCTCTGTAATTGTTGAGATCACTTATATTGGTAAAATGTGAGCCTAGAGTTATTGGGGTCACCTTTGCCTCAAAAGAAAATAGAGACAGGGTCATCAATGTTTTGGCACTCGTATCAGGCCTCACCTGAACTCAATACATCCCCTGTACTTCTCAGTTTCATGAGGCAATAAATTCCATTCTGTTTTGTTTTGGTTTTGTTTTCTGAACCCAGTCTGAGTTAGGGATCTGTCACTTGTAAATGAAGGAAGGAGTCAGGCCCAGTCTCCATGGCCCTAGGCAAGAGAAGTTAACAATTGACCTAATGGGCCATTGCCAGTCCTCAGGAAGCAATGTGAAGGGGCGCCTGGGTGGCTCAGTCGTTAAGCACCTGCCTTCGGCTCAGGTCATGGTCCCAGGGTCCTGAGATCGAGCCCCACATCAGGCTCCCTGCTCTGCGGGAAGCCTGCTTCTTCCTCTCCCACTCCCCCTGCTTGTGTTCCTGCTCTCCCTGTCAAATAAATAAATAAAATTAAAAAAAAAAAAGCAATGTGAAAAATCAACTTCTTCAGCAACATTGCAGATTAAGTGAATTACACAGCATTTGACTTGACAGGAGAGAATGAGAGATGCCTCCAAATGACCATATTGCCTTTTCTTGCCCGAAATGTATCCTGCCTCATTAATGACAAACTATCTCACTTCTCATTTTTCTCTTGTGAAACCATTTTCTCATCCTCTTTTACCTATGTGTATAAATTAAAAACACAGAAGATTCATCCTCCACCTCCCCACCCCCTTGTTAATACAGTATCTTCTGCTTGAGATCAGCTTAGATCTATAAAATTTCATATTGGTTCATGATTATGCTCAGTTTACTGTTCACCAAAACATAAGTCAAATAAAGGACATGTTTATTTGTTTCATCAATGTCAGATAAAACTTTGAAATATGATCTCATATTGAGGATCTCATAATTTTATATTAAAATAATTCCAGCAACATTACCGCCTTCTTGGTGAAAGGCCTGGTAATTTATTAGGAGATGTGTCAGAGGACAAGGTACTGATTCCAATTTATTGCATAAATGACAATGGTTGAAATCTACTAGTCTACTAGGCCTACTCATCTTGAATTTACAAGTACATACGACTACTACTATTTCTACCAGCAAACCTCCTGCCTTAGAAAACTTGGCCTCCCAGATGTTCTGGAGTAATGAAGGGAAGACACAGGCTAATCTATCCAGAAGAACCTTAAGGAACCCTTTTCAGCTCATGGTGCCCATCAACATCATGAATATGTGAGGTATCATCTGAAGTACGGCTTGAAAAAGCAAACTTTTCCTCAAAGCTGACAAAGGCCAGCTCTTTTTTCTATATTAAAAATCTTCTCACTTCTCCATTCAACACAACCCCTTCCTTTAACTATAACAACACACATCTCATAATAAATCATTGAGTTCCTAATCCAGAAAGATAGGCACAAGAGGGAAGGGAAAGTTAAAGTTCCTTTCCAAGGGTCCCCTCTGGTTTCCTTATCTTCTGAGATGCACTGTAAATGTTCCAGATGGATTCATGTGTTTCCAACATCTTAACTTCATGGTGTTCCCAACACCTTGGCAACTCAAATTCCATGAATCCCACTGAACAAATAGAGGAAAAATAAAGAATCCATCCCTGCCCATCTAAACCCTATTCACAAAAAGTATCAAGCACAAAAGAAATACAAAATACCCACAGACCTTAAAAAGGGGGGGTGGGTGGGTGGGAAAGGCCAGAAAGCTTCAAGCCAAGAGAACACATGAACACATAGGGCTTGAACCAGCTGCAGACGTAAGCACTTTCTGCCTCTAAAATTGCAACTCTGAGAACTCTTTTGTTTTATTTGGGTACTAGTCCCTCTTTTGACATCTGCCAAATACTATTTCAGAGTGTTAAAATGATATTTGATTTGCTCCTTATTCAGGGAAGTATTATCTTTCTTTTATGAATGAAAAAATTGAAGTTCAGTAAAATGAACAAGGTTATATAGCAAGAAGAATCACATGGAGCCCTGATATATTATCTTGGATAATGTATTTCCCATAAGTTTGTTCACATAGATTATCAAATTATTACCTAGAAAAGATAAATACTTTTGTGTTCAGTCTGTAAAAAGAACCACTTGAGACTCAAAAGGAATCAGGTGAAGGTTTACAAATGATATTAATATAAAAATAGAACTCATAGACTTGACTAAAGCCAGACAGTTGATATCCTATGGGATTTTTGAAATACAAGAAAACAGAAGTTTATATGAGCCACGAATTAATTGGTTAATGGGGCTGACTCTGCACACCAATATAATGGCTTTCCAGTCTTTTTAAAAATTCATTTTTCTTGCTCGAGGGCATTATTACAAAAGTGAAAATCAATACAGTGTTATAAAGAAACAGATGTCCTGTGAACAAAATCCTAACTAGACTTAGAGAGGAAGCAGAGGTAATTAGTTATACAATCTAAGCCTTTTTCTGTTCAATATCAGAAACACCTGTTGCATCTTAATAGTTTACTCAGAGGAAAGATGATCATGGACATGCTAAGTTTAAAAATAGAGATGGTTTTTAAAATAAGGTGGTGATAAACAATGCTGCCTCTCAGTTTCACTGAACATTTTACCAAAGTCAACAGAGATGGCCCTGGAATAAGATGCCAGGGACCTGAACCCCCAGGTGAGCCTAATATCTGTGGGCTTCAGTTTCCTCATCTTGTGGATGAGTGTACTGGACTGGATGGCCACAGACAGCAAAAATAAAAAATAAACAAAAACATCCTCCAAAATACCATAGGAGGAAATGTAGATACACTTTCTAGCTGAAGATTTGTAATTAGCCAGTTGCAGTGTGACCTATTTCAAGAAAATTCAATACTTAAGCCTCAAAACTCATAAAATGAATGAACTAAAAATTATGCGGAAATTATTCATCCCACCATTCTTTTATTTTTTAAAAGATTTATTTATTGGGGGGAGGGGCAGAGGGAGAAGGAGAAGCAGACTCCCCACTGAGCAGCATGGCTTAATCCCAGGACCCTGAGACCATGACCTGAGCCAAAATCAAGAGTTGGATGCTCAACCCACTGAGCCACCCAGGCACCCCCCACTGTTCTTTTAAATGTCAGCAATCTGTGGTACAATTAAAAAAAAAAAGATTTGATTTCTTTTTTTTTTTTTTTAAAGATTTTATTTATTTGACAGAGAGAGACACAGCGAGAGAGGGAACACAAGCGGGGGGAGCGGGAGAGGGAGAAGCAGGCTCCCCGCGGAGCAGGGAGCCCAATGTGGGGCTCGATCCCTGGACCCTGGGATCATGACCTGGGCCGAAGGCAGACGCTTAACGACTGAGCCACCCAGGCGCCCCAAAAAAGATTTGATTTCTAAAAAAGAAAAGATCACCTACAAAATTTTAATACTATAGCTATCACATAGAGCAAAATACTACATATTAATACATAACAATTTATGGACTCTGGATTTTTTTATGAAGGACACGGACATCTTTATGAAGATAGGCAATTCTCATCTGTCTAGATTAACTGAGGAACACTGCAGTCTTAAAAGTGGTGGGTATAGGGCGCCTGGGTGGCTCAGTGGGTTAAGCGACTGCCTTGGGCTCAGGTCATGATCCTGGAGTCCCTGGATCGAGTCCCCTCGGGCTCCCTGCTCGGCAGGGAGTCTGCTTCTCCCTCTGACCCTCCCCCCTCTCATGTGCTTTCTCTCTCTCTCTCTCTCTAATAAATAAATAAAATCTTTAAAAAAAAAAATAAGTGGTGGGTATATGTAATGTCTAAGCTTATGAGCCCGGTTTACCAAAAGTCATTTTTGGGAAATTATTATAGATTATTTTGTTTGAACATGACATTGAGGATTACATAATCAGTTCTAATCTATAAACACAAATAATCATTGTGTTAACACAAATACAGTCTCTATTGCTGGAATGTCTGCATATCTGGGATGCTTGACCTTAGAGCATCATTAGAGTTTAAATGCCTTACTCCGTTTTATTAGTTTATCCCACACTTGCCCATTAGTAAGTGAAATAGCAATACAGCCACTTTCTAAGGTGAAACGAGGAGGTGATTTCTAACCTTATCTAGATGAACTGCTAATTACCTTGGTTGCATTTCTTTCCATGCTCAATGACCACTATGGTTGATAAAGGTGTCTGCATTAGTGACTGGGTACTAAGGAAAAAGACATCTCCTTAGAGGATGATTTCATATAAACAACCAATTAACTCATGCTTAGCTGATAATTTCATTTTTCCAGAAGATTACAGGTGTTTGGAATATTAAAGATCAGCCTAGTGACGATGATTACCATATTTTGTAAGATACAGATTTCTCAGATTTCAGATGCACCTCTGAAATCAGATTTGTCTTAGAGCTAATGACATCTTACAATCACAGTTAGCCAGTGGTAGCTGTGGTGTAGTTGACATTGTCTTTGAATGTGTGAACTCTGTTGTAATTCCTAGTGGCATGACAGAACAACCCCAACCGCTTCATGTTTCAGTCGATAAACCATTTAAAGTCTATCTGAGGAGGAAAAGGAATCCTGCCTGTTTGAAAACCTTCCATTGGTACCTTCTGGCAAAATTTAAAAAATGCCAACATCATATCTTGCACTATGGGTGTCAACAGCTGGGAAGAAAATGTTGGAGACAATAATGGAGTGAAGAAATGATATATCCCCATCACTCTTGATGGCACAACATGGAAAATAAAGACTTCAAAGACAGAATAGATGAGTGATTTGGACAATTCAGGCATTTAAATTTTCATACGTTCAAAAGAGAGATAGATGCTAATGTTTTATGTCTAAATTAGCCCAAAACAATAAGAAAGTAATGTGTCATGATTTCATTGCCATTATTTTCTGAGAGCTATATCAAATATTGGTGCATCTTAACAATCGTAGGTTCCATGATATACCATGGGTTTCAGCTTGGATGCCACATGCATTGAATGAGTGGTGGCTGCACAAGGAACAAATCTGAGAGGGACTCTGAGACCACAGTTGGGCTCAGTGAAGAGCAGAGCCACCAGGGATGTCTGCAATGAAAGCTGGGGTCCTGCCATTTTTCTTCCAGTTCAGCCTTTCCTCAAAAACAATAGTCCTCCCTTTCTTAATTTTTCAACTTAAAAATATAAATATGGATGGTTTATGCACCTTTCTTTAAAAGGTGGGGGTAGGGGCACCTGGGTGGCTCAGTCGTTAAGCGTCTGCCTTCGGCTCAGGTCATGATCCCAGGGTCCTGGGATCGAGCCCTGCATCGGGCTCCCTGCTCCGCGGGAAGCCTGCTTCTCCCTCTCCCGCTCCCCCTGCTTGTGTCCCCTCTCTCGCTGTCTCTCTCTGTCAAATAAATGAATAAAATCTTAAAAAAAAAAAAAAAAAAGGTGGGGGTAAACTGAGCTTTCAAAAAGTGCGTACAAAGCATTTTTTCCCTGAAAAATAAAATCGAGCTTTTTCAAGCTCTTCAGCAATGCCCTGCATGATCTGCCATCTGCATCTCATCTCCCTCACACTAGCTGTCAGATAAAATACAGATAGGATATACTTATACTAAAAATCATATACCGTTTAGCTGAAATTCAAACTTAATTGGGTGTTCTGTTATTTTATTTGTGAAGCCTGGCACCCCTGCCCACCACTCACTGCCCTCGTCTTTCCACCCTCATCACTCTGCCTGTCTCTGCCCCAACCCCCAAGCTCCTCAGATTTCCACACGTGCTGCCCCCTCGCGATCTGCCTAGCCCCTCCTCATCCTTCCGCTCTCAGCTCAAGGGTCACTCACCAGAGACTACTCTCTGATTCCTTAATCAAAATCAGTTCCTCTGTTGAAACTTCTTGTCAACACCTTTTCTTTCCTTCATAGCGCTTATCGCAACTTGTAATTACTTGATTTATCTCTGTGCTAATATGATTAGCATCTGTATTAGTTCCCTCTTGCTGCAAAACAAATTACCAAAGCTCAGTGGCTTAAAAAACCACAAATTTATTATCGTGCAGTTCCGCTGGTCAAACGTCTAAAATTGGCTGGTAGGGCTGCATTCCTTCTGGAGGCTCTGGGGAGAATCATTTCCTCGTGTTTCCTAGCTTCTAGAATTCTTGCATTCTCTGGCTCATGGCCCCATATCACTCCTGCTTCCAACCTCACATTTCCTTCTCTGCCTCTGACCCTCCTGCCTCCCTCTTAGAAGGAACACTGTGGTTAGATTGGGTCCACCCAGATAATCTAGGATACTCTTTCTGTGCCAAGATCTTTAATTTATGCACATCTGCAAAGTCTCTTTTGCCACGTGAGGTGACATAGTCACAGATTCGGGGATTAGAATGTGACCGTCTTTGAGGGGTCATTATCCTTCCTACACAGCACCACACAGACTGTGAAAATGGACCACATCTATTTTTTCCCACTGTTATCTCAGGGGGCTGGCATGTAATGGGCACTAGATGAATGTCAGTGAAATAAATGAATATATCTTTTTATGTTTCCCTACTTTGAAGCAAAGAGCAAAATTCCTACACAGTTCACCAACTAAGACTGACTAATCTGAATACTTAATTCAGAGGCCTTCCAAAGGGAGGCAGACAGGTAAGAAATCCTGCATATGCCATGGCAGCCTCAGATGTGCACCCAATTTTTTTTAAGTAGGCTCCACACCCACCGTGGAGCCCAGCGCAGGGCTTGAACTCACAACCCTGAAATCAAGACCCGAGCTGAGACCAAGAGTTGGACGCTTAACTGACTAAGCCACACAGGCACCCCTGTACCCAATGATTCTATGCCTTCTTTCATCTCTCCTTCCCTCTCAGAAGCACCAGATGCATTTGACTTTTCTTTCCATCTTTAAACACTTACCTCTTAGCTTCCAGGACCCCATAGTCTCCTGGATTTCCTCCTTCTTCTCCAACAGTTCCTTCCTAGTTTGCCTTCCTGGTATGACTTCTCCACCTGACCATTCATGTTGGAGCGCCTGAGGCCTCGGTGCAGGCTCCCTTCTCATCTCTGACCATGCTCAGTTCCCTAGGCGATCTCAGCCAGGCCTGTGGCTCTAAGTTATCTACCTGTGGATGGCTCCAAAATCACAGGTCCTGCTCCCTACTTGGTACCCTTACCTGAATGTCTAATATTATCCTTAGAACGTCCCAAACAGAACATTTTAGTCCTGTCACTTCCAAATACAATTCTCCCCTCAGAGTCCACCTCACAACAAAGAGCATCAACATCCAACCACTTAATGCTCTTCTTGTGACATCCAATTCATTAGCAGGCTCTGTTGATTCTGCACAAAATGTACTTCACATACATCCACTTCCTTCCATTTCTGTGCCCACCACCCTAATCCATACTTCCAGTATCTCTAGGCTGGTCCATAGTAATCTGCCAACAATCTCTCTGCTTCCAGCCCTTCCTTCCTCCTATACTATGTTCTCCACGCAGTAGCCAGAGTTTGGTCTCTTAAAAATGTCAGTCAGACCATGCCATTCCTTGCTTAAATCCCTCCAATAGCTTCCCCGAACTTAAATGCAGACTTGTTTTTTTGGCCTTCAAAACCCTCCAAGACCAGACCCCTGCCTGCCCTCCAGCCCCATCTCATGTCACCTCCTCTCACTCACTTGTCCCTGTAATGTTCTCAAACTGGCCAAGCTTATTTGTGTGTCAGCGCCTTAGCCTATGCTCTTCTCTGTATCTGGAACTCTTCCCCAGCTCCTTGCATCGCTGGGAACTCACCCTCCCTCAGGTCTCAAACCAAATATCACCTCCTTAGAGGTGATTCTCTAAAGCCTGTATCTAAAGTAGCTACCCTCCTCGTCACACACCATCCATTACCTTGTCAATTTCCTTCAGGCAAATATCACAATCCGAAATCATCTTCTTCATTTATGTGTTTACTTATCCCTCCCATTAGAGTATAAGCTCTTGTCAGTCATATTCACAACTAGATCAGGACCTAACACAAAGTAGGTGCTCAAAAAATGTCAGCAGACTGACTTAATAAATGAACAAATCGTTTAATAAGACTAAATAACCCAGAGCTTGCCAAATATATCAATATCAGACTTTTAGTTTCGCAATTGCTTATCGGAAGGTCTCCAGTGGGGCATTCTGAGAAATGAGTCATCCTGGGGATGAACAGGAACGGTGAGGGCGGTGAACTGCCTGCAGCCTCATGAAGCCCAGCCAGTGCACCCCAGCCAGCAATGGTATCTGAGGGTACCCCCTTTCTTTACAGTGCTGTGACAGATGAGGGGCAGCAACAACTACAGATACTAAAAGTGCTGTCTCCAAAGGAGTACCTCTGAGTACCAGCCACACCACATAGGCACCAAGAGGAACCAGGATGGCCCTCGGAGCATGTGGAGAGCAGAGTTCCTCTTCACAGTCAAAGGGAGGGACATGGTGCAGGTACCCGCTGTGGCCAGACCAGCCATTTAAGCTCCATGGCAGTGTCTTGGGAAATGTCTCTGTACATGAGTGTGAGCTAGAGCCCTATTTACGTAAAGTTTTGTCGTTCTGAGATACCAGGCCCAATGGGGCTAGAGGGACCGGAGAGAGGTTCATCCTCCTCCTGTGTCAAGAAAAAGTGCTGTCAAGTGGGACCCTATTTGGGCAGAGCAGGAGGCAGGGACTGAACAGCCAGAGAACACGTTTCTTCTCCTGGAGGAAATAATAAACCAGATCAAAGCACTAGACTGCTTAAGCCTCCTAGGTTCCTAAAGTACCCTCAGGAAGGAAGCTCCAAGAGGAAAGAAAGACATTCAGGCCACGAGCAGGATGGGGTCTCTGAGTCTCTAACACAAATCTCTAACACAAATGGGATGTGACCTAACTTCATTTCCCAAGTGGGTAAATGTTTAGTTTGGATGAAGCTAGAATTTTCCAGAAGATTTTGTGGGCTTATGAATTCCACAGGGCTCATATTTTAATGACTGTCAGTGAACCAGAGACAAGAAATAATGATAAGAAACCGTGGAGAGGCACTGGGGTGCTCTGTCCTTCTTGTTTCTTCAGAAATCTTTCAGCCAGATACCTTGTTCTTGGTAACTAAAAACCAACCATGATGTGTCCTCATTCCTTCCCAGGAGGAATCAAAAAATCAACATGTTTGAAGCACATTTTTTCCCTCATTTAGATCAGTGGTTCTCAACAGGGATGATTTTGCCTGTCAGGACATGTCATCAAGTTTCGAGATGTTTTGGTTGTCACGACTTGGGGGACCTAGTGGGTAGAGGCTGGGGTGCTGCTAAACATCCTACAAAGCACAGGACAGTAGCCCTCCACAACAAAGAATTTTATCCTAATTATCATGAACCTTCTATATGAACAAAATCTGCACAAAATGTCAGATTTTTTAGTGCTGAATGTGAGAGTCCTGATTTACGCTAAAATGTACTCAAATCTCTTCTCTGCTGTGGCTCTGTAATTATGAGAAGAGGGGAAATGATTTGTGACACTGAACCAAAGCTGACAGTTCATCTTGCAAACAATTCTAATCCAGAGCAGTTTAACCAAGCACTAATTTTCTTTTTTATTTAATGCTGATGCCACCTCATGGGTGATTCTCCCCGAGTGTTTTCTCCAAGCATTTTCCCCCCTATTGAGTAACTGCTTTAGATGGCAGGCAACCCCTTCAGACTGTTAGAAGCATTTTTCCTCAATACATTAAAAAACCTCAAGTACATATTCCTTTGGAAGTTCAATATCACAAAAGTCACAAGGCCATTTACAAGGATTACTTTCAAAGGCCTTTTATGGTTACTCTTAAATAAATCATATATATGTTCAGTGTACTGGAGCTTTAGAGAAGAGATAAAAGCAGAATCTCTGCCCTGGAGTGCTTGCAATGCCCTGCGAGGCCCAATAAAATAAGGCATGAAAGAGGACTTCAGTGTGACGAGAAGAGTCAGGTCTCACTGGGGGAAAAATTCACAAGGGCAACTATTTCAAAGAGAGGATCTAGCGAAACCAAGGCTATTCCCTCTGCTAAAGAACCGAGCGAATGGAAGGTAGCTGGGGCTTCGGCATCCCTCACTTACACCTGAGGTTAATGTGGAAAGAATCACTGGTGGGCAGGAGGGGAGGCTCCCAGGGACCATCCCTCAAGCTGTCGGCTCAGTGTCCAACCTTATAGTGATAGTAGTTCAGCTCTGGGCCTTTGGATTTTTGTTGTTGTTGTTGTTGTTGTTGTTGTTGTTGTTTTGAGAGAGAGAGAGAGAGAAAATGTGCACATGTGCTAGTGGAGGGAGGAGGGGGAGAGGGAGAGGGAGAGAGAGAATCTTAAGCAGGCTCCATGCCCAGCATGGAGCCTGACATGGGGCTCAATCTCAAGACCCTGAGATCATGACCTGAGCTGAAATCAAGAGATGCTTAACTGACTGAGCCATCCAGGCGCCACAACAGCTCTGGGCCTTTGATTCACTTTCCAGCCCCACAAATATAGATACCAGAGAAAATTCTGGAAACACAAATGTATTTTGCTTCCTGTCTGTTTTCTAATCAAGACCATAGTTATATTCTGAAAATGTGGCACTGGAGTAATGCAGGTGGTGCTTGCTGCCATGTGCAGAAGAGAGGCCCCTCAAGGGATAGCCACCTTATCAGGGCTGGGTGTGCCCTGGGCTGGTGTATTAGTTTGCAAGCACTGCTGTGACAAAGCATCACAAACTGAGTGGCTTGAACAACAGAAACTTACTGTCTTATAGTTCTGGAGGCTAGAAGTCTGAAATCAGGATGTCAACAGAGTTGGTTCCTCCTGAGGGCAGTGAGGAAGAATCTATTCCATACTTTTCCCCTAGCTTCTGGTGGTTTGCTGGCAATTTTTGACATTCTTTGGCTGGTAGAGATGCCACCCTATCTCTGCCCTCATCTTTACAGAGCATTCTCCCTGTGTGTGCGTCTGTGTCCAAATTTCCCCTTTTCATAAGGACACCAGTCATAATGGATTAGGGGCCCACCCCACTCCAGTATGGCCTCATCTTAACTAATTATATCCGCAATAACCCTACTTCCAAATATGGTCACATTCTGTGGAACTGGGGATTAGGATTTCAACATAAGAATAGTTGGGGGATATAATTCAACCTATAACAGAAGCTGGAAAGAAAGGAAGACTTCTGAGCTCCCAGCATTCCAGCTTATTTTAAGGTCTGTTGATGATGTCACAATGCCTCTAAACCAGAGGATGTCTGGAGCTCTAGTTACAGCTCTTGGTTCTACACTCCATGGTGGCCCCTACTGCTAAATCAATGGCAGCTATGATTCTTCAGAGCTTAGCTGGAGCCATTCGGGACATGTCTCTCTCCACTGGCTAGAGTCATCTTGTCAGTTCAGCGTGTTCCTTAGTGTGTATCAGAAAGGAGAGTTGGCACTGAACTACCACCCTTCTCTTCTTCCTTTAAGAAAATGACAAATAAATTATTATTAATCTCTTTCTAGAATTGCATGTTACTCAACAATAGCTGAATGCCCGCTCTGTTTGAAGAGGAGGGGGCACTGTGCCAAGAGCTGTGGAGGAACAGAAGATGGACAGGTGTCTGTCTTGATAAGACTACTGCAGACCAGACTGCTGAAAAATAAAGCAATAACACATCAGAGTATTTTTTTATATGGATATATACAGGATATATTTTTTTTATATCCAAGTGATCTAAGGACCTAAATTAGGGCTTCACAATCCAGGACTATTTTGAAACCCCCAGTGGTGAGGAGGGGTGGGTGTTTAGGGCTGCAGCAGAGTGTATGTGACATCACTCTAGGGATTGCAATTCACAGATGGTACCTACAAATAGCTTGTACCATGCACCGCCATGTACTATGGCTTTACACTTACCATCTTCTCTTCACTTTCTCAGCCTTGTGATACCACCCCATCCAAAGCTGTTGCTATGGAATGAATGCTATAGACATCGCTATAGACCGAACATTGCCCCTAAATTCATGTGCTGAAACCTAATCCCCAGTGTGATGGTACTTGAAGATGGGGCTTTTGGTAGGTGATTAGGTCATGAGGGTGGAGCCCTCGTGAATGAGATTAGTGCCCTTATGAAAAGGATCCCAGATTACTCCCTTGCCCCTTCCACCATGTGAGGACACAGGGAGGATGCAGCCATCTATGTACTTGGATGTGGGCTCTCACCAGACACCAAATCTGCTAGTGCCTTGATCTTGGACTCCCCAGCCTCCACACCTATGAGAAATAAATTTCTGGTTATGAGCACCCCAGTCTCTGGTGTTTTGTAATGGTAGCCTGAATGGAAGGGGACAGCTGTATTCCTGCCAGTGCCCACATCACAGGCTTCCATGACCCTTTCTTGGTCTTGCTGCCAACACCTATAGACTGGTACTCTACGCCAACTCTCACCTCATGCTTGAGTGTCACACACAACCAGTTCTCAACAGTGTCATGCTTCATTTACCACCCATTATAAACTGCCAATGTTTAGAAACAATCATTCCGTAGATTAGTGTGGTTATCCCTTAGTGTCACTCCTCCCACTCATTTATATCCTAACAATGTAATCACCTAATCCCATAATCCCTGAGGAAGGAAAGAGGAGGGCATGCTCCACATTGCTGCCAGGATCATCTTCCTAAGGCTCAGGGTTGATCCTGTCACTCTCCCATTTGAGAGTCTTCAAGAGTTTCCCTTGTGTCCAGAATGAATGCCACACGTGTTAGCACAGGTGCGCCCACAATTTGCTCCGTCTTTTCACTCCTTGCATTCCCAGCCTCATCTTCTACTACTCTCCCTTCACACCCTGCATTCTAGCCAAATTAGACTGCTGGTTTCATTTCAACATTTATTTTATTTCCCATTGCTGTGCCTTCATTTTCACCGTTCTGCTTGATATTCCTTGCCCCAGTCATAATGCCAAATCCTACCCAATTCCCCCAATAAGAATCTATCCTTCCCCCGTTCTGCGCTTCCATGACATTGTTAGTATAAATGATTTAGCACAATTATCACATTCCATTGTGACTTCACTTATAATTGTGCAATTTGTCTTGGCTATTAGATACTATGCTCTGTAGGTGATATACATGCCTGTTTCCTCAAAGCACCAAGCACAGAGACTTACACATGGCAGGTGCTTAATCAAGATTCAATCTCCACTAGACACCAAAGCTGCCAATGAATCAGGAAGCACTCATTTAAGCATCCTCTGGGTCTTTGACTCAAATGGCTTTTTTTTTTTTTTTTCCTCTCCTTGATTTCCTCTCTGCCCAAGTCTTTTCCATAGGAGTTAGTTTCGAAGTGTGTATTTTTCGCCTTATTTTTCTCCTTTTGGGGGATGGAGGAGGAGGGGCAAGAGATTCCCACCACAGCTTCTTAGTCCTTTCCTGGGATTTGATCATTCATAATAGGACATCATCTCTGTTAGAAAGCACTGAACACAAGTTTCCACCACTGATCCTTCCGATACATCAGTGTAGGCTTTAAGTAAGAACCGAGGTGTGCTCATGCTATGGGTCTGTTTGTCCTTTCATAAACTTTCTATATTAACAACACATTGCCATTTGTGATTTGGAGGGGGGGGGTATGGTGTGATATTTTACCTTACCACCTCAGGTTAATGGTTGCTAGAAAGGCTATCCCAGTGTGTCATGCATGCATCATTTCCCCAAAACTACAAGTTTTGTGCTGGTCCTTGCTTTTCTCCACTGTACCACAAACAGCATTTCACGTGAGATTCTGTGCAGCTGCAGAAAGTTCCCACGACCAGTGGGGGCTGGATAGTTCTCTACACCTGCCGCCTTGACTCAGAAATCAGGCCCTGACTATGATTTAGTCAGCACAATAATACTGGTGGATAATTCATTATTCTGGGGAATTTGAGGTTTTGTTTTTTTGTTTGTTTATTTATTTATTTATTTGTCAGAGAGAGAGAGCACAAGCAGGGGGAGCAGCAGAGGGAGAGGGAGAAGCAGGCTCCTCACTGAGCAAGGAGCCCGATGTGGGACTCGATCCCAGGACCCTGGGATCATGACCTGAGCCGAAGGCAGACGCCTAATGACTGAGCCACCCAGGCGTCCCGGAATTTGAGGTTTTTAAGCATCCTAATTCAATAAAGAAACCTTAGGTGAGAGCAGTACCAAAAAAAGAAAGGTTTCAGGTGTGTTTGCCACTAATTTTCCTATATACAGCACATTAAGTATGAACTCCGGTAAATTACCATGTCACTGAGGAAGTTACTCAGCCTCTGTGGGTCTCAATCACTATATCTATTCACAAAGCTTTTTTGAGAATCAAACAAGAGTATATATAAAACAGGTCAGGAGTGTGCCTGACGCATGGTAAGTGCTCAAGGAGAAGTAGCCATTATGATTATGAAAACTCAGGCAAGTTCCTTTTCTCCTTGGTGACTCTATTCCTCTCTCTTCAAAACAGAGATCATAGTTATCTTTTAGTGTCATCTGATAAGAGTGTTTTATAACTTAATACCCATTAAAAATGCACTGAGAGTCTCGGATGAAAGCCTCTCTATGAAGGGAGAAATTTATACTATTTTTCAGAGAAGCAGTTAGCTGTGATTTAATATGAAATATTTGTTCTCCTAATACTTTATTAATAAAACTGACACCACATATGTAAGCTTTCTGAATGTTCCAATTCATTACTTTAAGTGCCTCTTTATCAAATGGAAACATCTGTGTTGAAACAACTTTGATTCAGCGCTTAGCACAGTGACAGTGGTATTCGTCAGGGCTACAACCCATTTCTTTGCATGTTTGCATGTATTTGAGATGCTCAACAATTAATTAGAGAGGGAAGAAGTTCCTTTAGTAAAAATAAAACCGCAGATAGGGAAAGAGGAACTGTTATCCGTCAGGTTCCAAGGGACTTTCTGACATTTTTGTTCTTTTTATTTCTTTTTTAGTTTAAGGGCAAATCACTGATTCTTAATGTGAATGCCACTCCCCAAACTGAGATCCAGTTTAAAGCCAGATACAGCTCTAGTGGCCAAGGCTGTTTGGAGAAATGCTAAGGGTCATGAATAGGCAAGGCTCATAAATACGGACGTCACCTGCCCTGCTACCCCAGCCCCAAATGAGAAGCAGACAGGCAAACAAACCCTAGAAGAGTGCCCAGCACACAGGAAACACTCACTATATTTTTCTAAGTAATAAATCAGCTCACTTCTACACTTCTAGGGCTTGTGCTCATGAGTAAGAAAGCAATCCCACAGTGCGGGGGAGAGTGATCTCCCGGGCACATGAGGAAACAGTACCTTCTCACCTTCAGAGGTTCACCAGGCATCATTCCCGTGTATTCCTCCTGCCTACTGGGTCATGCTGTCAAGCTTTAAAGTTTTCCTGATCTATTTTATTACATTATTTTGCCAGCCCAACCTAGAGGAGACAGACATATGACCCAACATTACTGACTTTTTGGTTCTACTCCCACCTTTTATGGACTTTTTAATATGATCTTGGCAATGCAATGATTTTTAAGCCAGTAAATAGAGTGGTAATAAATCAGGAAGAACAATGCAATACTATTGATAATAGAGGTCAGTTTCCTAAAGGACTTGAATTAGGACATCACACTTGTAGCTACTGTGTGAAGGAAAATGAGGGCTCTGGATCCAGAGGTGAATGTGCTCTCAGTGGAAGATAATAAGGGCCCTATCCTCTAAGGCAGGGGGTCTCCAACTTCAGTGAGCATCAGAATGCCCAGGAAGCCTTGTTAAAACAATTTGCTTGGCCCTGTTCTCAAAGCTCCTGACTTAGTACATCTGGAATAGAGTCTGTGAATCTGCATTTTAACAAATTCCCAGGGAATGCTGGCCACACTTTGAGAACCACTCCCCTGAAGTTTAGATTGAGGGTTACAAACTCAGGGGTGTTCAACAGCCAGACAGGAACATAAAGAACTGGGTGTAACATCAGGGAATGGCGAGGCCTGTGGTGGGCTGCAAAGATTTCATGAAATAACAGCCACTCAAACCAAAAGCATTACTGTAATCACAGTGCAGGAAGGCTGACGCCTGGGACCCTGGCTCAGCTGTTTACTTGCCACCGTTCACTCCAACACCTCGAAACGTATGCTTTTAAAAAACCATAGAAATTCATACCATGCTCAGAGTTCTATAATTTGGATTGAGCTTCTTTTTTCCCTAGTCCTTTGTCAGAGAACTTATAGATCATTCGTAGTCATGGCACCATACTAAGTCATGCCCACTGGCAATGAGCTGACGTTGCCACCTGGGACATGTTGTGATTAGAGCATCTTCTAAGAGTCAGCAAGGTGTGCTGCATACTGTGCATCCTCCCCTCCAGACTCACTCTCCATCCTCCCCCACCTTGCTGTGCTCCCAGAGGCTGACTGCTGGGGACTGACGGAACAGGGCTCCCTTGCCTTCCAGTTCCTGGCTGGAATGGCCAATGCGAAGCACTCACGAGAGAAAGACTGGAGGCAGGAAGAGGGGTGAGTCACCCACCCTGGGCCATGATTGTCAGTGGTGCTGCTCTTCTAATACCACAACTCTTATTAGGTGGCCCTCTCCTAGAGTTATGGCGATTTCTGGGAACCCTCTCTTTTCCCTGGTCGCGTCATGTCTAAGGATGCAAACAGCTCCCTGCTTCCCCAGTCCTTGCTGGTCTCCCTCAGCCCTGACCAAACCTTTGTAACCAGTCCCTTCACTGTATTCCAATCGCTCGCCCCTTGTGAGTGTCATGTATTCCCCACGTACACCCTGCCTGATTCAGTTTTACTGGACAAGATGTGGAATATTCCTCATTAGTATTGAAATTACATAAGACAATCTAGCAGCCACAAAGCAAACAGCAGAACAGTGATCATTTGTCCTTTGGTAAAATCAAGCACTAAATGCTGCCCAATTACGGAATTCATATATTTTTTTTTTTCAAGTACCAATCAGCATTCTACTTCTGGAGCCCAGGTTCAGGTTGTTCAGGGGAAGACCAGATAAGCACAAAATCAGCTTTACACAGAGGGATCCTGCTGCCGAAACTTCAGGATTTTTATCGTTATCATGGGCCTGGAGGCTCGGCAGCCTCTGAAAGCAGTGGTGGGAGCCCCTGCCAAAGAGACTGTCTGTTGCCACGCGGGGACCCCAGAGCCAGGACACGGTTTCAAGCACCTAACATCGCAAGACAACTGTTCACATTTCTCCGCTCTGTGACACATCTGGGACACGCATCAACCCTTTCGTTCTGCGGGGTTCTGGCAATGGAAAACACCACAGATAACTAAACACCGAACTTGATGATCTCCGTATATTGGTCAGCTGGTGAAATCAGGCTGCCAGGGCCTTGTTAGGGGTGACAGATCAGGATCACTTCTTAGTCTGTGACATGACAACACAAACCAGCCTGGGCCATGAGAAAAAGCCGTACGTGGGAGATGGCAGATTGGCAGCTTGCAGGCATGGCACAACCCACCGGCATGTTACCCAGCCCAGACGGTGTTTTCATTTTGTACATTTGGTTGCCACCAGGTAATATTTGGAGGATTTCATATAAATGGCTTTCAGCTTTTACTGAAAAAAATTTTCTTGTAGCAGTCCGATGCTGTACATAGAGTAGAATACTTGACAGACTCTGATGGAAATATTAATGGCTGCAAACCAATAAGAGAATGAGAAAGGTTCTATGTGGCCCAGCACCCAAAGAGACACTAATAATCAAGTTTCTGTTGCTGGCAAAGCAGCCACTAGAGAAAGATGTACAGAGAATACACATTAGGTCAGCCTAAGGCTCGGCGAGCACATTGCTCGTGACTTCATGAGTGCTAAGAAACGACTGTGTCCAAGGGCATTATCTTCTCTTTTGTCACTGGAATGGTGGGAGACATCCATTTACCAGGTAGCACAGGGGTGGGAAGCTGGCCAGCCCAGCTTTGGTCACAGTTTGGTCACACCAAACTCAGAATGAAAACCATGCTTCCCCCCATGTGTGGCAATAAATGTATCAGCTACTGGGAAGGTTCTTCTATGAAAACCAGGCTTTTTGACCTTCACGCCTGTCCCATTGACTAGAAGACACTAGGCCACAATGACAGATAAGGCTCCGGGTTTGAAAACAGAGCCTAAGCAGTAGTGAGAGTAAGAAGTGACATTGGCTTCCCTGGGCTTGCCGAGAAGGTGAGCAGGCAGGGACCATGTGCCCCGCTTTCCGCCATGGACTAATTTAATGACATGTTTCCACTTCAGTGTGGGGCCAAACCATTCTAGAGACTTTCTTTCATCTTCTCCTTCTCTCCCCTTTATCATCCTCACACTTTCAAACACACACACACATCCACACCCACACACACACCACCACCACCACCACGATACAGATGGAGAACAAAAGAGGTTTACAGAGAAAAAGATACTTGCCAGAATGGAAAACATTCTATTCCTCAACTCAGGTCTCCCAGTCAGCCCACCCAGACTCTTCCCGAACTCTGGTTAACATGCACCACAATTCAAATTTTAAATAATAATAACAATAGCTAACATTTACTGCACTAAGCATGTAATTATGGGCCATGTAGGTATATATCACTTTATTTAGAACTCTTCTTCTTCCTCTTCCTCCTCCTCCTCCTTCTTTTTCTTTTAGTTTCAAGTTTTCATTTAAATTCTAGTTAGTTAACATACAGTGTAATATTAGTTTCAGGTGTACAATATAGTGATTCATCACTAACATGTGATACCCAGAGCTCATCCCAACAAGTGCCCTCTTTAATCTCCATCACCTCTTTAACCATCCCCCTGCCCACCTCCCCTCCAGCAACGCTCTTTGTTCTGTATAGTAAGAGTCTGTTTCTTAGTTTGCCTCTCTCTCCCTTTTTCCCCTGTGTTCATCTGTTTTGTTTCTTAAATTCCACATATGAGTGAAATCATATGGTATTTGTCTTTCTCGGACTGACTTATTTTGCTTAGCGTAATACTTCTCTAGCTCCATCCATGTCCTGGCAAATGGCAAGATTTCATTCTTTTTGATGGCTGAGCAATATTCCACTGTGTATATATACCACATCTTCTTTATCTATTCATCAGTCAGTGGACATTTGGGCTCTTTCCATAATTTGGCTGTTGTAGATAATGCTGCTATAAACATCAGGGTGCAGGTGCCCCTTCAAATCAGTGTTTTTGAATCCTTTGGGTAAATACCTAGTAGTGCAAGGGCTGGATCATAGGGTAGTTCAATTTTTAACTTTGTGAGGAACCTCCATACTGTTTTCCAGAGTGGCTGCACCAGTTTGCATTCCCACCAACAGTGAAGGAGGGCTCCCCTTTCTCTGCATCCTCGCCAACACCTGCTATTTCCTGTATTGTTAATTTTAGCCATTCTGACAGGTATGAGGTGATATCTCATTGTAGTTTTGATTTGTATTTCCCTGAAGATGAGTGATGTTGAGCATCTTTACATGTGTCTGTTAGACCTCTTCTTTTCATTCTCTTGACAAACCTATGAGCCAAGCACCATTCTATCTCAGTTTTAAGGTTGAGGAAACTGAAGCTCAGGAATGTTCAAGGTCATCCCAATATTAAGTGGCACAGCCAGGATTCAAAACTGATTTCTCTGATCCCATAATCTGAGTAAATATATTACATGGAATATACTAAACTGGTTTCCTCAGATATTGTCATGGAAAAGTCCTTAATTGCTGTACAGACCAAAAGGGAGGCACAAAGATGTCAACAATTTCCTCAACATCACAGTCTCTGCATGAGGAAATATGAAGAGAGACCCAGAACTTGAACTGGGGTATTCCCAGGGTCCTAAATAAGCAAATTCTGCCCAGTTTTGTTTTCCTCATTCAGCACAATATCATGCAAGCTTCACTCTAGGTAAGATTATAAATCAATGATGTTTGGGCTTCCAGGGCATGAGGGCAGCCTCCAGACTCTCGACAATGAAGAGCTGGGGGCCTCAGTCCCACAACCAACAAGGCAAGGAATTCTGCCAGCAACCTGAATGAGCTGGGAATGCCACTTGGTCGACACTTTGATTGCAGTGTTGGTAGGCACTGAGCAGAGGACCCAGTTAAGCCATGCCCACACTCCTGACCCATAAAAACTGTGAGATGGTAAATGTATCTTATTGTAGCCATTGAATTTGTAGTAATTTGTTACACAGCAATAAAAATACCTGATAAACAATAAAACGGGGATGATGGCCCCCCCAAAAAATGCATGTCTAATTTTTTTCAACTGATAGCAGTCACTTAGAGAAACCAGAAGCAGAAAAAAAGAAAGCTATCAAAGCAGTTTTTAAGTGCTTCATTCTGGAGGATCTAGTATGTGTGCGGCACTCAGCTTAGTGGACGTGGGGCTTCCTAGAGGATTCAAAGATGTGCCCAACACTGTCAGAGACTCCAAACAAGGAATTGTGATACATAAAGTTCTAGAACAGCAGGGTGCTTGGAGAGCTCTGGGGCTAGAATCTCAGCTATGGGAGGAAGGCAGGAGGAAGGTTGGGCAAGAGCATCAGGTAGCAGTAACTTCGGATTTAGACCTTCCAGGAAGAGGATTGAGAGCACCTTACAAAGAAGTTTATTGTTACGCTGGGGAAGTAAACAGGCCTAGTTCTGCTTTTCCTCGGTAAAGAAGTACAAGCAGATGTAGGGCTCCTCTATGAAGCCTTCTTTAACTTCTATTGATTTATATTCAATATTTTCTAACCCCAAAAAGATCAAAAAGCTACAGAAGGTGCAGTAGACACTGGCTACTGTTGGTAACCCACTCATTCCTCTTATTGGCTCTGTGCTTCCATGCCGCAGCACCTGTGACTTCTGAGGTTTGCCCTTGAGCACTGGAACCACCTCGTCCATGCAGAGAGCTAGGAGTGCCTGGGAGGCCTATAGCCACTTCTACCCCAGGGCTCCCAGCTGACAGCCAATAATATGATAGACCAGTGTGGAAGTACAACAGCCCAGTTTCTTTCCCATGAAGCAGGACAAACCCTAGAATAGTTAATACTCCAGAGCTCCCAAGAGAATCAGACATCACTTAAAACCACATCCTTTCTCTCTTTTTCGCCGCCATCCTGCTCTGCGTGGCTGACTGCTTCTCGCCATGTCTTTTCACAAGACTTTCAGAATCAAGCGATTCCTGGCCAAGAAACAAAAGCAGAATCGTCCCATTCCCCAGCGGATTCGGATGAAAACTGGTAATAAGGTCAGGTACAACTCCAAGAGGAGGCACTGGAGAAGAACCAAGCTGGGTCTATAAGCCATCACACATCATGAGATGACACACTTAATTGGCACACATATTTAATTAAGCTGCATGAAGATCACGTGTTCTATCATTGTGTAAACATCCTTCCTACCTGGCCATAGACTCGTCTTATCGTGGAAATGAGTTTTCTCTGTGACTATGCCTCTGCACCAGTAGGTTGGTTCAGTAATAAATGTGAGACCTTTTGGCTCTAAAAAAAAAAAATCCTTTCTTGATTTCTTCTCCACTCCCCAGCCTGCTCCCCTTGTTGGGGATGCTCCTCCAGGAGCATTTCCCTAATAAATCTCTTACACTCAAATCCTTAGCTCAGGACCTGCCTCAAGGAGAACACAAATTAAGAGAAACAGAAACATCCCATGGCTCTAGACATGTGGTATTTGGCTGCATTTTGTAGCTCATTGATCTAATTTGACCAGAGAATATATCTAGAACATTCTCTGAAAAGGGGTGAGTCACGGCATCATGCCCATCCACCAAGGTCACATACTTCTTCCTAAGTGCTCCATTATCTGATGCCCAATCCTAAGGTCCAACACTTCTTATTACCACCTTGCAGCTGCTGCCAAGCTCAGCCAAGCCACTATGGACAAAGATCCTGCACACGATCTACTTGACCTAGACAGGGGACAATGTGGCCGAGTCTGACACCCACATTTAAAAGTGAAAAATTTTTTTTAAAAAGGTGAAAAATCAAGAATTATAAGTGATCTCAAGAAAAACTATAATAGGAACAGTGACCTTAGCTCTCTAACCCAAAACTTGTGCCATGACAACATACACTATGACCCATACTCTCTCTAATGGTTTATTATGCAAGAAAAATTCAGGTCCCTGGAATTTTTCCCTACTAAGTACACAAAGATATGCTATTGGCCCCTGTGAAACATGTGAAATCAGGACAATATTAACACTATGAATATATAATTGTAAAATCCCTCTCCTAAAAAGTGAAACCCTTTTTAGGGTTTTTATTGCTTTCATTTATGCTTAAAATCTACTTAAGAGAACTTGCCATAGGGCTTTTTAGAGTTGGAAACCAAAGAGAAAAAATAAATGAATAACATATGTCCTTACTTGGATCCTTATCCAGCATGGTAAAGAATGTCTAGAAGGTAAGTTTTACTCTTTTCACTTAGATTTGAAACAACATAGTTGTGTTAGGACAGAAAAGTAGGCCACCAACAAAAGCTGGATCCCTTCATATGAAACAGAGTCTTTTAACCACACCATCGCCTCCCACCAAGTAGTTTTCACAATTTCACAGAGCTATTTTAAAATTTTCTTTAAGGAAAACAGAAATTAAAATTTCCCTAAAACAATCCTTTAAGGAAAGGCAACAAAGGGGGCTCCTGGGTGGCTCAATCATTAAGCGTCTGCCTTCTGCTCAGGTCGTGATCCTGGGGTCCTGGGATTGGGCCCTGCATCAGGCTCCTTGCTCAGCGGGAAGCCTGCTTCTCCCTCTCCCACTCCCCCTGCTTGTGTTCCTGCTCTCTCTCTCTCTGTCAAATAAAATAAATTAAAAAAAAAAAAAGGGAAAGGCAACAAAGTATTTCAAATTTGAGTCAGCAATCTATTGCATGAACACCCTTTAATCTTCACATATTACTTTCAATATATCACTTTGTTTTATAAGACAAACCACTTAAGAAACATGAACAACAGAACTGGGAAGTTTCAGAGGATTATAGTGACAGCCAAGTAAAACAGGAGTGAAGCTCAGTGTGTCTGTAATGATGCAACATGCATAGCGAACAGTGTACCCCCAGCGTTAGGAGTGGTGATGAGCACAGTTTATGGAATTGGGAAGTTGCAAGTTTTATTTCCGGCTGTGGAGCTGAGTGACTTTGAGTGAGTTACCTCACCTCAGTGAGCCTCATTTTCTGGATCTGTAACATGGGGCTAGTAATATCTTTCATGGGGTCAGGCTGTGGATTAAAGGTGATATGTGTATGTAACAAGATGGAGAAATATTATTGACCAGGATTCCAGGATATCTGAGGAAGGCAGACTGGTCTGATAAGTCTGCCCTCCCTACTCCACCCTCATTTTCAAGAGGAATAGTTGAAGGGCTAGGCACTTCTCAAAGAAATGTCTACTATGAAGAGGGTCCAAAGTAAGGACTGAAGGCTGGGCAGGGTTGGGGGGAGCGTTAGAAACACTTTTTGAGGAAAACATAGGAGTATATCTCCATGGCTTAGAGTAGTCAAAGATTTCTTAGAGACATCACAGAAAACAATAGCCATAAATAAAAAATTAGATATTAGACTTCATCAAAATTAAGAACTTCTGCTCATTAAAGGATACCATTAAGAACATTAGTAGGCAAACCATAGGCTAGGAGAAACATCCCACAAATGACTGATATCAGTGAAGCAATAAATGGCTCAGTAAACAACCCCTCAAAATGGGCAAAAAATTTGGACACTTTATAAAAGAAGATCTACACATGGCCAACTAACCCACACACGTGTAGTCAACATCATTAGTAATCAGAGAAATGCAAATTAAAACCACAGTGAGATACCACCAAAACAGCCACCAGAATAACTGAAATGAAAAAGATTGACAACCTCAAATGTTAACAGTAATACAGAAATTGAACCTCATACATATTGGGATGATCTAAAATGGCACAATCCTTTTGGAAAAAGGTTTGGCAGTTTTCAAAATAGAACTAAATATATGCCTGCCTTATGGCCTAGCAATTTTACTCTATGGTATATACCAAAATGAAAACATTTATTCATAAAAAGACTTGTACAAGAATTTTCATATCACTTTTATTCATTATAGCTGAAGAACCTGGGCATAGTCCAGGAGAATGGAGAAATAAACTGTGGAACAATGGAATACTACTCAGAAATCAAAGGAAAAGAATTACTGATAAATGCAACAATGTAGGCGAAGTTCAAAAACATGCCGAGACAAAGAAGCTTGACCACACACTGTATGTTAAGAACTGTGAAGGGTTAGAGACTTTACCCTATTGGGGAGCCAACCAGTTAGCCTGCCACCTTTTCACGGATGCCAGTAGAAGACACAGGGCTCCTGGGTCAGTGACAAATCTATAGCAACAGCCAGAGCATCAGCATTTTCCTGCAAAGGTTCCCAAGCCCAGTTCCTACGGGGTGACATGAGGAGCCAGGGGAGAGCTGCACACACATTGGAGACCCTGAGCTTGGCGAAGCTGCATCCTTTATAGTGGGCAATGGGTATGACTGCTCTCTGCTCACGAGGCAGACATGATCTTTGCATTCCAAAGCCACCTGCTAAACAAATATCCTTGAAAAGAGTCCAGGACAAAGGCCATCAGTGCTTCTGGTAGCAAGGTGTGCAGACATGTGAGTCATCTGTGAATAGAGCTGTATCCCAACACTGTATAATACCACTTACATGAAATTCTATAGGAGGTAAGTCATTTATGGCAGAAAAAAATTAAAACTGTTTTTCTCTGGTGGTGGGGAGGTGGGGGTAGGTCACGCAGCGAACTTTCTGGGTAGTGGTTATGCTCTATATCTTCATAGCGTTTTTGGTTCTATAGGTGTATGCATTTGTCAAAACTCAGTGAAAGCACTCTTAAGATTTGTGTGTTTCAGGCGCCTGGGTGGCTCAGATGGTTAAGCGTCTGCCTTCGGCTCAGGTCATGATCCCAGGGTCCTGGGATGGAGTCCCACATCGGGCTCCCGGCTCAGCGGGGAGCCTGCTTCTCCCTCTGACCCTCTCCCCTCTCATGCTGTTTCTCTCTTGCTCGCTCTCTAAAAAATAAATAAAATCTTTAAAAAAAAAAAAAGATTTGTGTGTTTCATTGGATATAAATTTTATATCAAAAGAAAAAACTGCAAACAAATACTGAACTTCAATTCATGATATGCATGCCAAGGTGCTTGGAGGGGATACATACTATCTGCAATTTACTCTATAAAACACTAAAAATAAGCTAGATGAACAGATCGATAAAGAAATGAATAGATGGAAAGCTATGCATAAAGTACAGTACAATGTTAATGGGAAACCCAGCTGGTGCTCTTACAGATGTTTGCTGTAAAATGCTTTCAACTGTACTGTTTGTTTGAAAACATTTAAAATTAAAATGTTGAAGAAAAAATGAAAGTCTAATAAAAGGATAAAGAGAAAACATGGATAACCATGAGGAGATGGCCTTTCGAAATTAAACAACAAAGGAAATCCATAACAGGAAAAACTTGATAAAGATGACTACATTATAATTTCTTAAATTCACACATAGGCTAAATGCACTTCCACCCCACACACACATACATAGTCAAGTGGTGCAAACGAAGAGTTCTCACAAGTCGAGAAGAAAAAAAGACTAATACCAATAGAAAAATAAGCAAGGGTCATGAACAGGCAACTCAGAAAAACTGGATGCAAAAGTTAACAAACAAAATGTGCAGAATTATTAGTAATCAGAGATGCAAACTAAAACATCAATAAGATGCCGTTTTTTGCCTATTTGATTGGCAAAGAATTTTTAAATGATCATACCCTATATTGGTGTGGATATGAGGCTGATTAACTGGCCAGCTTGACTCTCAACTCCTCCACTTAACAAGCTGAATGACCCTGGGCTGGGTACCTAACCTTTCTGTGTCTCCGTGTCCTCATCTATAATAACGGGAAAATAGTATTATCTATTAAGTTAATATACTACATTTCAACAGGGTATCTGGGCATAAGAATATGGCAATAGTCCAAAAGAAAAACCAACCGGAAACAAAACAAACAAAACTCAGTATGTAGATTTTTGGGACGGTCAGAGCACAGAACTCACAGGATCCAAATCATGAACTCAATCACCATGAGAGAGACTCTGTTCTATGATGAAAAAAAAAAACCTCAAGTATATTTCAAATAAATATATGGCTACCTCATTTTTTGAGGAGCTTAAATGTAAAACTGTTGCATTAATATTTTTCCCAGAGGTAAAACATATACTTAAGCTAGCAGAAGGTCATGAGCATCTTAAAGAAACCTTCACAAAGTCACATTTGAATTTTTTCCTTTCACAAACAAGACAGAACAAAAATCATCAAAATTATTTCCGCAGAAGACTTTTCCATCATGGTGGCGAGTTAAGAAAATACAATAAAATAGAAGGAAAAGACACTTATAAAACCTGGATTTTTTAAATGTTAGTAACATCTCAGACCTGGAGCAACTGTGGGGCCATTGCCAGGATCACCTCCTCCCCCGTCACCACAGAGACTCTGGGCATTGTCAGTGCCTGGGTCTGGGAGGCCATTTCTGCCTCCCTATCTCAGGGCTGGATACAAACCTGCCTGGGGAACCCAAGCAGTGGCTCCCAGTTAGACACACAGACATCTCTCTTCCCTGACAAATGTCTGGGCTTCATTCAACTACACTTTCCCTTTTTTCTATATCTTAGTGACCTAATTTTCTGTCACTTGACTTTTAAAACTAGTCCATTTCAGTTTAAAAATGTCAGTCTAATACTTTCAGCCCCCTCCCCTGTCATAGACTGGACTAGACAGGCCTTCATGCAGAGGCTAGAGGGCCATGCCTGCCTCAAAGATTCCTCCTCTCCCACCCACCAGCATCTGATGGTACCCATGTGAACCAGAACAGAGACGAGAGCCAATTCCCACCATCAATCAGTCACCCCTCTGTGAGATTTTTTTTTTTTTCCAGAGAGAAGGAGAGAGAATCCCAAGCAGATCCATGCCCAGCACGGAGCTTAAGGTGGGGCTCGATCTCACAGACCTGAGATCATGACCTGAGTCAAAATCAAGAGTTGGAGGTTCAACTGACTGAGCACCCCCAGGCACCCCCTCTCTGTGAGATTTTTTACCCCATCTGTTCACCTCCTACCCCAACCCCAGCTGGAGCTGGGTTTGGTTGGTGGTGATTTCCTTGGGAAGAGGGTGTTCATTTTCCCTGTAGGTCGCCGCATCAGAGAGGCACCCGTGTCTCCCTATAGCTCCTTCTCTCCATTATTTCTGGTACTCCTGCAGGAGCCATAGGAATCATAGCATCTCCCTTCCACAGCTCCCAGAGCCTTGGAGAGCTGCAGGGATGGGGGTGGTGGTTGGCCCTGTCTCCTTCCTACACCCCACACTGCTGTGTGGGCAGGCTGTTCTGTGTGCCTCTCTGGAGCAGCGTGGGCCCCTGGGCTCATGCTCGCACCCCCAGCCCTCCTGGTCCTCAGTGGCTCCTGGAAAGCGCTCCCCAGCCTCTGTCCTGTGGATACACAAAGATGGATGGGTCTGTGGGTTGAGTATGAAACCACATGGAAAAGAGAACATTCCCTCTGTCCTCTCTCACAGGGGTCTCTTCAGGGTTAGAGGGTTTGTGGGCAGATTCTGTAGCTCCTTAGTTAGCTGTGGAGGAGAGGGTTAGAGAAAGGGGAGATGTCCAGCCCCAGTGGTGGGTGGCTCATGGGATACTTAACAACTTTTATTGTGAGCTTTAAGACTCAACTGTAAATCAGGACAATGCAAAAATTCCCACTTGATATTACATGTGCATGTATATTTCTTCTTTAAGTTTTATTTAAATTCCAGTTAGGTAACATACAGTGTAATATTAGTTTCAGGTATACAATTTAGTGATTCAATGCTTACATGCATTGCCAAGGCTCATCACAAGTGCCCTCCTTAATCCCCATCACCTATTTACCCATCCACCCCATCCTCCTCCCCTCTGGTCACCATCAGTTCTCTATAGTCAAGAGTCTATTTCTTGGTTAGCCTTGCTCTCTCTCTCTCTCTCTCTTTTTTCCCCTGTGCTCATCTCTTTTGTTTCTTAAATTCCACATATGAGTGAAATTATATGGTATTTGTCTTTCTCTGGACGACTTCCTTACACCATACATGTGCATGTGTATTTCTCCCAGAAATGTGGATTAAAAAATATAAATGAATCAATATGCGTTATCTATGTAAGAAGAAGCAGATTTTCAAAATGCTATGAAAGAGGTGGGTTAGTTCTATCTTTATTGCATGTAAGGGTAAGTAGTAGTATTATTAACTCTGAGCAAAGATAAAGACATTGGACAGATCTTTAGGCCCCTAGGGGGTCTCTGGTGGCATCCATTGCTGGATTTGTCCTATCCAGCTGATTAGAAAGCCAGAGTCATATGGGAAATCAGGTACAGGTGTGTATGGCCTTAGAGAAAGGTTAGGGCTTTCACTTGACCTGACCACCAGAGAGTATATCCAAATTGATTTTGGTGACTAATGGGATTGGAAGAAGAGAGCAGAAAATGCCCTTTAGTTAGAAACAAACAATTATAGAAATCTTCGGCTTGGGGCATCATTGGGAAATGGGTGATTTTTCTCAAGTGTTACTTTTTTCAGTACTAAAGATCATTTGATTTAAAAAAAAATTTTTTTTAAGTAAACTCTACCCCCAACTTAGACTCAAACTCACGACTCCAAGATCCAAAGTCACATGTTCTACTGACTGAGCCAGCCAGGTGCCCCTGATTTTTTATTTTACTTGGACTATATCCATCCAAAGCATTCATATACTTCTTTATGTTCCTAAACACAGTATACTGATCACACTCTCCTTAACTATTCAAGGTCATTGTTACAAATCCCAGTTGGTGTTCTAGGATATAATACAATAACATACTCAAAAGTGAAGGATGTGAGCTGACTCTCTGCCCCATATACTGAACAATCCCCAAATTCACTGCTTTTTAAATTATTTGTTTGTTAGAGACTTTTCTGAAATTTTCCTTACGATCACTCAAATGGCCCTTCTCCCTGCCACATACAGTCCATTAGAAGTTCTTATAATCTGATGCTCCTGGTCTTTGGGTTTGGAAACTAGATAACCATGTTCATTTGAACTGCATGAAAATCAAGAGTAAATTAGGTTCAAGAATGGTTCTGAGCAGGTCTCGAGGAAACAAAGCGCATTATCTTCACTGCATGTGACATCGAGGTTTGCTGCTCAGGAACTGTTTATGGTTAGTTCTTTCTTCTTGGCTATGTTCAGAGGGGTGAGGTTACCAGATAGTTTATTTGAGCTCCAAATAAGTAATGTTGAACCATCATTTCTAAACCAGGCATTATTAGGAGGCATTAATTCTCGTATCACTGGGTCATTATGTCAATTAAAAAATCTATCAAGAAGTGAAAATAGTCACTGCATTTTTGAAAATGCTTTAATGTTACCAAGGAGTCAGTTACTTACTAACCTGGCCCATATCTTGAAATTAATTCCTAAAGCTATTTATACTATGCAGGCTCTTCCTGGAGCCACACTTTAAAGGATGCTATTTCCAGCATGAGCTCAGTTGTTCAGGGCAGTATCCTGGGGTTTTCAGTTCAAAAAATCAAATTAGTACAGCTGGGCCGATTACCAAAAGCCATTAGAAGACTCCAGTTGCCTTTTTAACAGCTCCCTACTCTCCTGCACTCTTCCTGCCTCAGAACAGGGATGTTCAGTGTGTGAGCCTTTTTTTCTGAATTGCTTTTGGCACAGGCTGCAGGCAGGCAAGCATGCAGTCAAAAGCTCAGCCAGAATCAAAGTTACACGACAATGCTGATCTCGGCTCCAAAAGTCAAAAGGAGAGTTCCATCTTGGCACAAGTCCCTCTACTCTGACCCATGTCAAGGATATTCACTTATTTTTCAAGGCTTTTGATAACCTCATATCAATGTTAAAATGTGGTTCCCAAGATAATAAAAAAAATGATCACTAAAGTTTTTACCAACTGTATTTTCAGATTTATTAAGAATAGTTTTCTGGGGCACCTGGGTGTCTCCGTCGTTAAGCATCTGCCTTCGGCTCAGGTCATGATCCCAGGGTCCTGGGATCGAGCCCCACATCGGGCTCCCTGCTCGGCGGGAACCCTGCTTCTCCCTCTCCCACTCCCCCTGCTTGTGTTCCCTCTCTTGCTGTGTCTCTCTCTGTCAAATAAATAAATAAAATCTTAAAAAAAAAAAAAAAGAATTGCTTTCTGTCCAGCTTTGTTATCGATTGAATTATATTGAAGTCCTAACCCCCAATATCACAGAATGTGACTCTTTAAAGGTAGGGTGTTCAAAAGGGTAATGAAGTTAAAATGAGGTTATTAGGGTGGGCCTTAATCCAATATGACTGGTGCTATTATAAGAAGAGATGAGGACAAAGAGACACAGAAGGAGGACTATGTGAAGACACAGGGAGAAGACTTCCATTTACAAGTCAAGCATAGAGACCTCAGAAGGAACCAGTCCTGCTGACATGCCGATCTTGGACTTTCAGCCTTCAGAACTTTGAGAAGGTAAATTTCTGTTATTTAAGCCACCCAGTGTTTGTTAGGGCAGTCCTAACAAACTAATCCAAGGTTTCAGTGGCTAACACTCCACATCATAAACAAAAGAGGTACAAGCAAGTTCATAACCATATATGGCAGCAATGACACTAAGGACAGTATTTGAGTTATAATTTAAGAGTACCTTTTTGCTTGAACTGGACCAGTTTATTTTTTCTAGGTATAATTGACATAACATTATATTACTTTCAGGTGTACAACATAATGGTTCTATATTTGTGTGTGTGTATGTATATACATTTATATATTTTAGTAAATATAGTGAAATGATCATCACAGTAAGTCTAGTTAACATCTATCACCACACATAGTTACAAAGATATTTTGTTTCTGTGATGAGAACTTGTTTTTATCCATGTTGTAGCATATATCAGTACTTCATTCCTTTTCATAGCTGAATAATTTCCTTGTGTAGATCGATCACATTTTGATTATCCATGAGTTGATGGACATTTGCCTTGTTTTTGTTTGTCTGTTTGTTTTACTGTTAGGAACAGTGCTGCTACAAGCTACATGATTTATTTGTGAATATACCTTTTCATTTCTCTTAGGTATATACCTAGGACTGGAGTTGCTAGGTCATAAGGTAACTATGTTTAACCTTTTGAGGCTGTTTTCTCAGCTTCTGGGCTGTTTTCGAAAGCAGCTGTATCATTTGACATTTCTACCAATAATGTATGAGGGTTCCAATTTCTCCACATCCTCACCAAACTTGTTACAGTCCATCTTTTTTTTTTTTTAATTTTAGTTGGTTAACATGCTGTGTAATATTGGTTTCTGGAGTAGAAGTCAATGATTCATCACTTATATGCAACACCCAGTGCCCATCTGTGATGAGAACTTTTTAAAATCTACTTTCTTAGCAGTTTTCAAATATGCAATATAGTATTATTAACTGTAGTCACAGTTGTATATTACAACCCCAGGACTTTATTTTATAGCTGGAAGTTTGCGCTTTTTGACTACCTTCACTCATTTCACCCACCTCCCCAACCTAGACTGTTTCCATATTTTTTTTTTAAAGATTTTATTTATTTATTTGAGACAGACAGAATGAGAGAGAGAGAGAGCACATGAGAGGGGGGAGGGTCAGAGGGAGAAGCAGGCTTCCCACTGAGCAGGGAGCCCGATGCGGGACTCGATCCCGGGACTCCAGGATCATGACCTGAGCCGAAGGCAGTCGCTTAACCAACTGAGCCACCCAGGCGCCCTGTTTCCATATTTTGACTGTTCCATATTTTAGCTTTTGTAAATAATGCTGCAATGAACATGGGGGTGCAGATATCTCTTTGAATTGTTTTTGTTTTCTTCCAATAAACACCCAGAAGTAGAATTGCTCGATCATATGGGAGTTCTATTTTTAATTTTTTGAGGAACCTCCATACTGTTTTCCATAGTGACTGCACCAATTTACATTTCCACCAATAGTGCATTTCCTTTTCTCCACATTCTCACCAACACTTGTCATTTCTTGTCCCTTTTTAGTAATAACCATTCTAACAGGTGTGAGGTGATATCTCATTGTGGTTTTCATTTGCATTTCCCTGACTATTAGTGATGTTGGGCATTTTTTCATTTGAGCATTTCATTATTGGCCATCTGTATGTCTTCTTTGGAAAAATGTCTATTCTGTTCTTCTGCCCATTTTTTAATTGGATTTTGTTGTTGTTGTTGTTGTTTTGCTATTATAACTGGCCCTTTTTAGATATCAGTTATATGTAGAATTTGGAGCCACCCGTGATCTATTCCCACAAAACACTCTTTGAACAAGAACATCTATTCTTTGTCCTATTCCCAATATGAAACATCTTCCTCACTCTGAACACTTTTCCCATCTTCCAATGAGCTCTTCTGAATTCCAGGTTCCATGTCCTTCCCTCCTCCTCTAGGGTCTGTGTGTCTCCCTTCCCAGTATCAGCTAATTAGCCTATCTCTCTCACCATTGCCTCGGATCCATTTCTTCTCCTGCCAAGAGGGGAGACTGTCCTGTAAGACACACACATAGGCAGGTGCTACTTTTCAATACCTTGTGTGTTCTCTCCTTTCCTCGCCTTCACTTAGTCACCAGGAGTTAATCAGCTATTAGTGATAGAGTCCTTCTTTACTTGCAAAAAGAAAAAAATTCATCAACATGCTAAAATGTAATTTCTGAAGAACATAAACAAGAGAACACCAGTTTGAGAAAAAAAATATTTCCAGCAATATATTTAGACTGAAGCAGCTGTGCATTCAGATTAAAATTGTAGAGACAGAAGATTAATCGTCACACTGCAAGTCTGTGGAATCGTCCATATGAACCTGCTCCTACATAGGGGTGGTTCTCAACTCCAGGTGAGTTTCCTGAGGAATGTTTAAAAATTTTTCATAGATCTCATTGACAGAGATCCTGAGTGAACTGGGACTACTGATTGGTATTTCAAAAATATATCAGGAATTTGAAAGAGAGGTTATTAATGAGGGAAAGAGACAGAGAGAAAAACTGAGAGACAGAGATATGAGAGACTGAAAGATGGAGGGGGAAAACAGGCATTCGTTTATTTTTTGTTCCTAACTACTATGCAGGACGCAGTGTTTCCTTTGCAAGCAAAATGTGGAATAAATTAGGTTTGATTGCAGCTAAGAGCGTCATATTAAGACCTTAGAAAAACAACTCAAATTGTTGCAGTGCAGAATGGATGTTATCTTTAACTGTAGCATCACCCTGAGACAGCTTTATAAATTACAGGGTACAATGGGTTATTTTGATGAGATTATGGGTTCTTTATATTGCTTACTCAGACAGTGATAATAACAATACAACCATGTGTGTTTGTAGTTTCTATTTGAAAAGCCCGTAAAGACGACCAGGATGGAATTAATGATGATTGCCTCTCCGAGGTGTGTTTTCTTCATAATGAGTTTAGTAACACCCCTTAATCTGAGCAACCATATTTAGTTGTGAAGGTGAGCAAGATCCCATCTAGTTGTAACCAATGGTCTATTATCTACCTGCAGCCTTGTTATCCCTGCTGTTCTTCCTCCTGGGTAATTATTCGTTGATCTTGTTGAGGTCCTCAAGTAACAAATACTTGAAAATTCAAGCAGGATGATGAGATATTACAAAGGACTCCTCACTATTTACCACTGTAAACTAATTTAATTTTATTCATTTTTGAATCTAAGAGAAAACCAGAAAAACCTGATTAAAATAGTGCTGTGGGAATACGATGTTTAGTGCCAGGGAAAATAACCAAACATAGGGAAGTCAGCTGAAATAATACCAAAGTTACTATAGACATTATTTGTTAGTCAACTGCAATAAAGAATATTTTCATAAAGATATTAAATGAAAACACAGCATAAGATAACCATTGTTTTTCTGTGTCTCCTCTTTCTTCATCTGAATAGTTTATAAGTGTTTCAAATTCACCATGCTTCAAGATGAACTAATTTCCTCTCTCTCTAGTACCTTCGCACTTCCAAATTCTTGACCCCAATTAACAACATCATCCTCCAATCCAATCAGAAGCCTCCACATCATGATCAACAGCTCACTATCACACTCTCTCTTTCTCTCTCATCCCCAATTCACTTCTCCATCCAGCCAGTTCTACTTCCTAATTTTTCTGGAGTCCATCCCATAACTCTTCAGGCCACTATCACTAGCTTACTTCAGGTCTAGATCATGACTGCCCTGGAGAACTGCATGTATCTCCTAATGGAATGCTAAGCCACCTCAAATGCTTTTAGGAATGAGGCCATTATTAAAACAACAACAAATACAATAATAACAACAACAACAAAACTCCCTGTGCCTGGTCTCACTTCCCTGCCCCTATCCCCTAAGCCATTTCCATAACATTTCCAGAGGTATCTTTTGAAAATAAAAGTTGTATATATTATTCCATCACATAAGACCTTTTGATGCTTTAAAGGTATGGCTCAAATTTCTTAGCATTCTAACCACTCATCCCTGCCCACACTGGGTGATTCCATTTACTTCTCAAACAAGCCAAGCAGTATCTAGAGTGATGTAGGGACAGAAATCCAACTGGGACAGATTGAGGAGAGAACAGGAATGAGAAAGTGCAGTCAACTTAGCACACTTTGGGGTTTTTATTTGTTTCCATGTCTTCCTTGTCCTCTACACTGTGACCCACAAAAGAGCAATGACATCTTATTTATTGATGTAAATGAGGGCACAGCACAATGTCTGGCTTGTAGTAAGCAATCAATAAATACTGGATTTAAAAAAGAAAGAACAAATGAAGAAAGCAAAGAAGAAAGAGAATAAAAAGATGAAACCTCATATTCAATTTCTGACACAACAGCTTTTGGGTATCATACCAAACAGAAAGCAGAAAGACAAAATGCTAAAGGTAGCAGATCATATACTTTAAATATGATGGACCGATACCTGACTTTTTTTCATTTGTTGAGGGTCAAAGGGAACTGCAGTCCACAGCCAGGATGGGAGTTCAAGGATAGTAAAGGATCTTATTGATGTCATGGAGTCAGATCCAGAACTGACTATTGACATGCTATTGACATGCTATAATACTGGCGTCTGAATAATCAACAAAGAAACTGAAGCTTATATTGGCTATGTAAATGTAATATCAATTGTAGTCATTTGTGTGAATTTTTAAATTTCCCTGAGGCAAACACAGAAACACAAATCCTACATGATCTCACTTATATGTAGAATCTAAAATAGTTGAACTATAGAGGCACAGAGTAAAATCATAATTTCCAGGGATTGGGGGGCGGTGGGAGAAGTGAGCAGATGTTGGTCAAAAGATATGAAATTTCATTTATGCAAGATGAGTAAGTTCTGGAGATCTAACGTACAGTATAGTGACTATAGTTAACAATACTGTATTGTATACTTGGAGGTTGCTAAGAGAGGTGATCTTAAATGTTCTCATCAAACACAAATGGTAACTATGTGAGGTGATGGATGTGTTAATGAACCTTATTGTGATAATCACTTTGCAACATATACATGTATCAAATCACCATGTGTATACCTCAAACAATTACATATTACATGTCAATTATATCTCAATAAAGCTGGAAAAAATAAAAATAAATTTTAAATAAAAAGAAGATGGTTGGAAAAAAGGATATTCTGGAGTGAAAAAGTTCAGATGTGGGACACTATGGTGTATGTCCAGGAAATCAAGAGTACAGTCTGACAGAAAAGTAAAATATGGAAAGATGTGAATTTGGAGGAAAGACTGGAAGAGTGGACTGAGATGAGATCATGATGGCCAAGTGAAAGTTTATATTTTGTCCACTTCCTTATCAATTTCCAGAAAAGGTCCAACTGGAATTCTCTATATTGTGTCCAATAGGTTTTCTTACTCCCAATGAAAGCCCCTAGTACGAGAAAGTTCCAACATGGAAGGATTCTTAAGGAGAAGCTCATATACAGTAAATCCATTTATTTTTCACTAAATAACTGCCATCTAGCCATTTAGACTCAACATCAAATTGTAGATTTGTGCTACATATGGATGGTAGAACCACTTTAAAATTCTCATATATTAATTGCTTATATTTGGTTGCTTATCGATTTTTAATTTATAACCACTTTACCTTCCAAAAAAGATTTTGAGACAGCTTCTCACTTATGTTTGGAAAATAAGGTTTGTCTGTCAATAATCCATTTTGGTTTTCCACTTACTCTGACCAATTTCCCTGCTCTGAGGTGTTAAAGTACATTCACTTCCTATTCAAGAGATTCCCTGGACTCTTCCTGTAGAGAGGGATCAGAGTTTCTCTTTGTTCATACTTGAACACCTGCAAGGAGATACAATCTAACCGTAAAACCTTCACTTATAACCCAAAAGGCTGAGTAACTGGCCTGTAGTAGACAGCAGTTGCTTTTTCCTTATTGTCTGGGCGCATATCTCCACCTCCAGGTGGAGCCAGTGTTCTAGGAAGTCCTGGGAAATGCAGACGCGTCTCCACTGAGATAAATGCTGCCAGAAAGACCCATCATCTGTACAACTGTATCACACAGTTTTTGGTAACTACCTGTTGGAGTACTCCAAACATGACAAAAATAAGAAAATACTATATGTGCCATTATGCCAAAGGCTATTTTATTAATCTAAATTTTTTTAGCAATCAATGTGGGAGCTGGTTTTGATTCTTAAAAAGCAGACCAATCAGAGAAAATAATAAAGGGAGGCAGTTCCACAGTGCTTTCTTTTTGTATTCAATTCTATTTAAAAATATGTATACTTCTCTGCAAAGAGCTGAAATTACCCAATGAGTTGGGCATTTAGACCAGATCTATGTAAGGAAAGTGTTTTTCAACAATACAGTATCGTTTGTTCTGCCACATTTTTTTCTCAATATGGGAAGGCTTTATGCCCGCTCTACAGAGTTGGTTAGAATCCGAGCATGGACCAGATAAATGTCTTTTCCCAAGATCTTTAAATCTGATGTATTTATAACACTTTGATCCAGAGTTAAACTTCAGAAATAAAAGAATTTCATCCAGCACAATTGCTTCTTTTTTTAAAATTTTAAAAAAAATTGTAGACTATAACATAGATTTAGAAAAGCACAACAAACTAAAGATGCAAAACTCCATAACGTATAACAAAGTAAACACCATATAATCACTTCCCAGGTCAAGAAATAGAATACTGGGAACACCCGAGAAGCCCCTTCACATCCTATCCCAGCATTATGTTCTCCCTCCAGAGAGAACCACATTCTTGGTTTTCTTCATAGTTTGGCTGCCTAAGTGTGCATCTCTAAATTCTATTGCTTAGTTTTGCCTCATTGTTTTTTGAACTTTATATAAACATAATATAGCATTTTTATGTTCCTTGCTTCTTTCATTCTGTGTGGTGTTTGTGAGATTCATACATTTCGTGAAGCTGTAGTGTATTCATTTTCACCACAGTAGTCCATTGTATGAATTTACCACAGCAATTATCCATTTTAGTGTTAATAAACATTTAGTTTTTTTCTCATTTGGAACTATTAAAAATAATGTTGGGAGTTGATAGGAATTGCATAGAATCTATCAGTTATTTTGGCAAAAGTTGACATCTTTACACTAGGAGTCTTCCAATCTATAAATATAGCATATTTTTTTATTTATTAAAGTTTTATTTAATTTCTATATTTTATTCAATCATATTTTATAGTTTTCTATAGAGAAGATACATTTATTCTTAGGTATTTGATTTTTTTAAACTATTGTGAGGTTTTTTTTTTTATTTTCTGCTTATTGCTAACAAATAGAATTGCAATTACTTAATTGTATATTTGTAACATGGTGGCACTGATAAACCCTCATATTAATTTATCATGTGGAAATAATAACAAAGATTTTATTTCTTCCTTTCCAATCTTTATATCTTTATTGCTTTTTTTTTTTTCTCATTGCACTGGCTAGGATCTCCAGTAAGAAGCCGAATAGAAGTGGTAATAGAGACATCCTTTCTGGTTCTCAATTATCAGGATAGAGAGAAAGCTTTAAACATTTTATTATTTCTATGATATCTGTTGTAGGTTTTTTGTGTACAATATTTAGCAGATTATAAAACTTTATTTTCCTATTTTCAGAAGTAGTTGGTTTTTCAAAAATCATGAATGGAGGGGTGCCTGAGTGGTTCAGTCAGTTAAGCGTCTGCCTTCAGCTCAGGTCGTGATCCCGGGGTCCTGGGATTGAGCCCCGCATTGGGCTCTCTCCCTCTACCTGCTGCTCCCCCTGCTTGTGCTTTCTCTCTGCCAAATAAATAAATAAAATATTTTTTAACAAATAAATGAAATCATGAATGGATATTGAATTTTATCAAATAAACTAAATTGGTAGTCAAAAGACTTCTCTAACTACTTCTATATTTGCAAAAAATGTAAGACCTTGAAAATTTTATTGGTGAGCTTTACCAAACCTTTAAAATTAAGCATCTGGCTCCTGATTTCCATTCAGGTCATGATCTCAGGGTCGTGAGATCAAGCCCAGCATCAGGTTCTGCACTGAGTGTGGAGCCTGCTTAAGATTCTCTCTCTCCCTCTCCTTCTGCCCCATCCCCTCATGTGCAAGTGTGCGAGCTCACTCTCTCTAAAAAATAAAAAAGGATCCTTTAGTCCTGGGATCAAGCCCGCAACCACCCAGCTCTGTGCTCAGTGGGGAGTCTACTTAAGGATTTCTCTCCCTCTCCCTCTGCCCTCCCCCTGCTTATGAGCTCTCTCTCTCTCTCAAATAAATAAATGGATCTCTAAAATGGATAACCTAACATTTTATGAGAATTGTGCAGCTCATCAAGAATAATTTATTTTTAATATCCCGTCATTCTCTCCTGTTGACCTGAGCCAAAGGCAGATGCTTAACCAACTGAGCCACCCAGGTGCCCCAATCAAGGATAATTTGTGTAAACTAATCAAGAATGTGAGAAAAGTATATCCCAGTAGTACTTTTATTTACTTTTTCCAGCTTTATTGAAGTATAACTGATGAATCAAAATTGTATATATTTAAAGTGTACAACTTGATATTTTGATATATTATACATTGTTAAATGATCACCAAAATCAAGCTAATTAACATATCCATCACTTCACAGAGTTACCTTTTTTTGTGTGGTGAGAACATTTTAGACACCTTCTTAGCAGCTTTCAGTATACAGGATGGTATTGTTAACTATAGTGCTATTGAATGAAGTTGGCTAGTATAATAGGGATATTGGCCTATAGTTTTCTTGTGGTGTCTTTGGCTTTGGTATCAAGGGTGATGCTGGCTCATGAAATAAGTTGGGAAGTGTTCCTTCTTATATTTTTTGAAAGAGTCTAAGAATTTGTATTATTCTTTAAATGTTTGGTAGAATTCCCCCATGAAGACTTCTGGTCCTAGGCTTTCTTTGTTGACAGGTTTTTGATTACTGGTTTATCTCATTTATTATCAGTCTATTCAGGCTTTCTATTTCTTCTTGATTCCATTGTGTTAAGTTGTGTTTTTCTAGGAATTTATCCATTTCTTCTAGGTTATCCAAATTGTTGACACATAATTTGTTGACACATAGTTGTCGATAATAGTCTTATATATTTTTTTAATTTTCAAGGCATTCATTGTAATGTCTCCTCTTTAATTTCTGATTTTATTTATTTGAGTATTCTCAATTTTTTTTTCTTAGTCTGGTAAAGAATTCGTTGATTTTGTTTATCTTTGTAAAACATCCAACTCTTAGTCTTCTTTCCTTTTTTTCTTACGGTGGGAGGGGCAGGGGGGGGAATCCCAAGCAGACTGAGCCAAAATCAAGAGTTGGATGCTTAACTGACTGAGCCACCCAGCCACCCCAAGTTTTCTTGATTCAATTTATTTCTGCTCTAATTTTTATTATTTCCCTCCTTCTGCTAACTTTGCGCTTAGTTTGTTTTATTTTTCTCATTCCTTGAGGTGTAAAATAGATTTCAGATCTTTTTTATTTTTTAAAGATATTTATTTTTTAATGTAGACATTTATTGCTATAAACTTCCCTCTTTTGCTGCATCCCATAAGTTTTGGTATGATGTGTTTTTGTTTTCATTTGTTTTGAAATAGTTTTTAAATTCCCTTTTGATTTCCTCTTTCGTTCAATGATTGTTCAAGAGTGTGTCGTTTAGTTTCCACGTATTTGTGAATTTTCCCATTTTCTCACTGCTATTGATTTCTAGTTTGATTTCATTGTGATCAAAAAAGATACTTGGAATTATTTCTGTCTTATTAAATTTGTTAAGATTGTTTTGTGAACTAATATGTGGTGTATCTCAGAGAATATCTCATGTACACTTGAGAAGAATGTGTATTCTCCTCCTGTTGGGTTCAAAGTTCTGTATATGTCTATTAGGTTCATTTATTCTATAGGGTTGTTCAGGTCTGATGTTTCTTCATTGATTTTCTGTGCAGATGGTCTACCCACTATTAAAAGTGGGGTAGTGAAGTCTCCTACCATTATTGTACTGTTATCTATTTTTTCCTTTAGATCTTTCAATATTTGTTTTATGTATTTAGGTAATTCTGATATTTGGTGTGTATCTATTTATAATTCCTATATCTCCCGGTTGAACTGACTCTTTTATCATTATATAATGACATATTTTCTTACATAAAGTCTATTTTGTCTGATGTAAGTATAGACAACCCTGGTTTCTTTTGGTTGTCATTTTCATGGAATATCTTTTTCCATCCCTTTACTTTCAGCCTGTGTCCTTAAATTTAAAATAAATCATTTATAGACAATATATCATGGAATCTTGTTTACTTCTCCATTCATTCACTCTATGCCTTTTGATTGGGGAGTTTAACCCATTTACACTTAAAGTAATTATTGATAGGTGAAGACTTACCTATTGCCACTTTATTATTTTCTGTTTTACAGGTGTTTTGTTCCTCTCTTCCTCTCTTTCTGTCTTCTTTTCTCATTTGATGAGTTCTTGTACTGATTTGCTTTGGTTCTTTCCTCTTTATCTCACCCAATTATCACTTTATTTTTTTCCCCCATCCAATTATTATTTTAAAGCATGCATATAAAAGTTTTAAATTTATCTAGAAAATTTAATCAAAGAATTTAATATATACTTATATATAATATATAAGATTATATATAATATAATATATGTAATAACAATGATCTCAATAGACACAAAATTATTCATTAAAATTAATTGCTCATTTGTAATAATTTTTAAAAATTCTTAGCCAACAAAGAACAAAAGGAACTTCCTTAACTCTATACGAGTATATATGGAAAACTACCAATTACCAGCTTAATCGTGAAACTTTCAAAATATTTCCATTAAAGTCAGGAATGAAGGATAGTGTCTATCATTCTTACTCCTTAACACTATACTGTTGGTCCTATTCAAAGAAATAAGATAAGGAAAATTAATGAGAAGAATAAGAATTGGAAAGGAAGAAACAAAATGTCCTTATTTGTAAGTGTCACAGAATATCCCAAAGAATCCACAAACAATTAAAATTAATGAGAATTCAGCAAAGTTTCTGGTTACAAGGTTAAAGTATAAAACTCTATACCAATCTGACACAATAAAAATATAGAACAATTTCATGACCCTCTAAAATTTTTTGTGCCCATTTTGTAGTAAACTCCCACCTCTGACCCTTAGTTCCTGGAAACCACTGATTTGCTTTCTGTCCCTATAATTTTTTATCTTTCTCAAAAGTCATAAAAATGAACTCACATAATATTTAGCTATTTGAATCTGGCTTCTTTCACTTAGCATAAAGTATATGAAACTCACGCATGTTGTTGCATGAGTTACTAGTTCATTTATTTTTATTGCTAAGTAGCATTTCACTGTAATGTTTCCAGTTTTTTACAATTCTGAATAAAGCTGCCATAAACATTCATGTACAAGATTTGGAGTTAACATAAGTTTTCACATTTTTTGGGCAAATTTAGAGGGGTGAGATAGCTGCCAAACTATTTTCAAACTTGACTGCATCATTTTGTATTCTTATCAGCAACATATGAGAATTCCAGTTGCTCCACATCCTCATCAGCAATTGGTATTATCAGTTGTGTGTGGGTTTTTTTTTTTTCCTTATTTTAGCTATTGTAAATAGGTTTATAGTGGCATCTCAATGTCATTTTAATTTATATTTCCCTAATGGCTAATGATGTTGGTTTGTAGTCTTCTTTTAATGTCAGAATAATGCTGGCTTTACAGAATGAATTGGAAAGTATTCCTCTCTCTTTTATTTTCTGGAAAAAAGTGTGTAGAATTGGTATTATTTATTCATTAAATAATTAGTAGATTTCACCAGTGAAGCCATCTGGGCCTAGAAAGTTTTCAATTATGAATTCAATTCCTTTAATATATATATAAAACAATTCACATTTTCTATTTTTCCTCTGTGAGCTCTGATAGTTTATGTCTTTCCAGGAATTTGTCCATTTCATCTAATCAAATTTATGGGCATAAACCTGTTTGTGATATCCTCTTATTATCTGTTTAATGTCTCAAGGATCTAAAGCAATGTCTCCTTTTCCATTCCTGATATTGAAAATTTGTGTCTTCTCTTTTCTTGGTCAGTCTGGCCAGAGGTTTATCAGTTTTAAATCTTTGGTTTCATTGATTTCCTCTACTGTTTTACTGTTTTCAATTTCATTTCTTATTTTTATTATTACCTTTTAATAGTTGCTTTGGGTTTAATTTGCTCTCTCTCTCTCTCTCTCTCTCTCCATCTTTTTTTTTTTTTTTTTAGGTTTCTTAAGGTGGAAATTTAGATCATTGATTTGAGACCTTTATTATTTTCTAATATAAGTAATAACATAAATTCCCCTCTAAGTTACAGATTCATCCCACAATTTTTTAAAGACTTTATTTATTTGAGAGAGAGAGAGAGCATGTGCACACGTGAGAGAGGGAGAGCGAGAGAGAGCGTGGGGGGAGGGGCAGAGGGAGAACCAGACTCCCCACTGAGCAAGGAGCCCCACATGGTGCTCTGATCCAATCCCAGGACCCTGGCGCCCCCAGGCGCCCCCATCCCACAAATTTTATGTATTGTTTTTATTTTCATTTAATTCAACATTTCTAATTTTCCCTGTGACTTTTTCCTTGACCCATCTATCATTTAGAAGTGTGTTGTTTAATTCCAAATATTTAGGAATTTTCAAATACATTTCTGTTAATTTCAAGTTTAATTCATTTATGTTCAAAGAATATAGTTAGGATGATTTCAATTTTTTAAAAATTTGTTAAGGTTTCTTTAATGTCCTGAATATGGTCATTATAGAACATTTAGAAAATTCCTCTAAGCAAAAGCAACATTGAAAAAAAAAACCATTGCCCAGAGAAAGTTAACAGTTCGATATGTATTTTTCAATTTCTTTCATTATACTCTCATATGTATATACAGACATATATGTATATATACGCATGTATGTGTATGTGTGTATATATATAAACACACACATTTACAAATGTAGAATCATGCCATACAGATACTTGGTAATCTACTTTATCTATGTAAAGCAGCATAATCAGTGGTTGAGACTTGAGCTCTTAAGCCACACTGGTTGGGTCCAAATCCAGGTTTCACCATTTACTTGCTATGTGACCTTTGGCAAGGTCCTTAAATTCTCTGCGCCTTAGTTCTCTACATGTAAAATGGGGGTAATGATAATAGCATTTACCTCATAGGAATGAAAAGAATTATTTGCATTAATATAAACAAACTACTTAGAACAGCACCTGGCACCTTGTTAGCATTACATAAGTGCTTGCTATTTTCTCTCATTGTTTTACCCTGCCATGGTTCCGGTGGAAGGATGCACCACAGTTTATTTAGCTCATACCCTGGTAACAGGCATTTGGATGATTATTTCCTTCCTTAGGATGAATTTACAGAAGTGCAATTGCATTTTGAAGAATGGGCATATCTTTAAAAAGTTTCTGATGCTTTTGCACAAGTCCCAGAAAAGTTTGGGGTTTTGTTCAATTCATTTAACAACCCACCATTATGTAACAAAGTGCACAAATGGGTCAGAAATTATTCCAAAATTTTCCAAGAGAATTTTTTTGAGGTTTGAAGAGATAATAGTACTAGAAGACACCTTCATGGGTTGAGTTTCACAGAGCTACTCAGAGAAAGGATTTCATTCCAGGACCTCAGCGCATGACCATGTTACTTCTACAGATGAATCCCAGAAGGATGACAACAGATGCCAATCAAAAATACAAAGGAGAGGAGCACCTGGGTGGCTCAGTCGTTAAGCGTCTGCCTTCGGCTCGGGTCATGATCCCGGGGTCCTGGGATCGAGCCCTGCATCGGGCTCCCTGCTTAGCAGGAAGCCTGCTTCTCCCTCTCCCACTCCACCTGCTTGTGTTCCTGCCCTTGCGATCTCTCTCTCTCTGTAAAATAAATAAATAAAATCTTAAAAAAAAAAAAAATACAAAGGAGATTGTGCTGCTCCACTGAACAGTTTTTAAAACTGTATTAATTAAAGCTGGAAAATCAATGAATTGATTAAGCAAAATTGTCCTTCAGACATTTATTGCTCTTAAGTAAGATATAACTCCATCTTCTGAGGATATAGATCACAAAGACCCTTTTTTAAGGAAAATGTTTAATGGCATATAGAGTGCCTAGAAATATAAATTTCTCTGTTTTCCTCTCTATTTTATATCTATAATGAATTGGAAAGTGCTCCCTTCTCTTCTGTACATATATAAATATGTAAAAATAGGGATGTTGTTTCTAGCCATGAGTGCTTAGCTTTCTGATGAAAAAGTTCCATTGATTCAAAGAACAAAAACGGAGGATTTGAGGAGAATTTCTTTCTTTTTTTAGCACTGAAATCCTAAATGACAGTGTTTAGGGAGGTACAGAAAGTGGCAGGAAGAAGTCCTCAAAAGTTTATCCAAACATTTTCCCACATTAAACCCCATTTCCCAACATGAATAGCAAATGTTCAAGAAAATTCTGGGCAGCAAATAAATACAAAACCAAACCCAAGGATCTCATAATCTCAGCTAGAAAAGTGTGACTCATGGAACCCAGTGTAGGCATTCTCACATATTTTACCAAGCCTTAAAGGTAAACAGCGTGAGCCATTCTTCTCACAAATCAAGACTTGCCATAGGATAAACTTCATTGTACTAAGAGAGAGATCACTCCAGGGAAGCCATCTTCCCTCAAGAAAACTATAGCAGAACAAAAAGGCAGCCCCATTTGGGGGAAAGAATTGAAAAAATTCCATTTTCTCCATCCGACTGATGGAGAACAAGCTGATCAACTTTAAGGACAAATAGACCCAGAGAACCAGAAAACTGAGGTTCACTGAGTTTTATTCACTAAGAAAGCTCTTTTTAAAATGAATTACAAATTCTTCTAAAATATAATCTATACCCCAAGGTTAACTTTTCTTTGAGTCCAGGTAATGTGGGATTTTTATATAAAATTAAGGTTTCCATTACACAGAATAATTTACTATATCTTCAATATTCCAGGAATGTGAAGGACACCAAATAGGTAAGAGCCACCTCAAGAGAGACAAATCTGTGTTCGTGGGATTAATTAGAAAGCAGTCCATCTGGAAAACAGGATGCTTAAAAGATAACTGATATCCAACCTGAGACTGTTCTATTCACTTTACTTCCTTCTACTTTAAATAATATTCTGTCAGCAGTTATGACTGGATGTGTCCTCCCATATGACAGGTCTTTGTGAAAAATTCATATAACTTCTGGCCATCTTTAATTTAGTTGAATAAAAGATCTCATTCTACAAGTTAGTAATGACAGTTTATCAAAATGTTTGCTCTGTGCCTCTTTCATAAGAGTGTGCATTAGCAGAAACAGTAAAAACCATAATGTCAACACTTCACCCAACTTAAACATCTTAAGACTAAAAGAGATTTCAAAACTAATTTGTTCTAGACCAGCAAAATATAGCACCAGCAGAACACTCTCTTTTCAAAATGCTTTTTTATTATTAATCACTTTATCTGCACAATGTTCCAGGAGCTGGTTCTGTCTAATCCCCATTTTATGGATGAGTACATCAGGCATGAGACAACAGTAAGCTGCTGTGGGCTATAACACGAAGGCCGAGGACAGTGCCCACAACCCTTGAGGACGGTGATTTTCTGAGTTCTAGTCCTAGCTTTTCTGTAGATTGTTAGGATACATTGCCTTTATTTTTTAAAAAATACATTCACACACACACACACATTCTCTATATCAAGCTACAGTTTGTATTGACCTTGCACACACAGATCTAAAATGAACCGTCAGCTGCTCTGTTGAGGCAGATGGCACAGCAGAGGAAAAGGAAACTAGAACTTTGTAATGAAGTAGACCAATTTTAACCTTGGCTTTGCCACCAACTAGCTACATAACCCTCTCTGAGTGCCATTCTCCTCATCTGTAAAATGGGGCTGATGGCATCATCTTCACAGAGAAGTAATAACAGCAAATGCAAGCCTAGTCATTGGTACGTAGTAGTTGCTGGACTATCTGTTCCCTCCCTCCTTCCCCATCTCATTCAAAAATACTGTAGGTGGCAAATTAAGTTAAATCAGTGTCCTTGACTACTTAACCCTGAACAAGGGACAATTTGCAAGGTGGCAAGCACAAACAGCAAGCAGCAAAGGGTACGACTAAGTCAGAGGACAGCAATCCTCAGATAAACTGCTCACAAGTGGCCAGGCAGGTGGGGGTAATTCCCTTGTCCCTCTCATTACTTACTCTGTCCCAAAGGCTAATGGTGGTGGCAGTTGCCAGCAGGTGCGCAGTCGGAGAGGTAAGCCATCACGGACAGGATGAACCCAGTGCCAGATAATTACTCCCCATACTATTAGGGATTGAATCAGTGCACGATGCCTTCCTTAAACACTTCCCTTTCCCATGGATGTTAAACTTAGCATAGGTGAGCTACCCTTGTATTCCTTTACTTACAAGCATTAGAATCAAAAACTACTCAGGAAACTCTTTGCCATCTATTTTAAAGAGAATTGCTCTAAGAAGCTGAAAATATCAAGATACCTTTTCAAATCACTTTCATATTCTTTTTTTTTTAAAAAAAAAAAACAAGTGCCTCAAAGGGCTCATTTCTTTCTTCAAAAGGACAGGCTGTGTCTTGTTCTCTGGAAAATGGACCACAAGTGTGATGCAGTGAACCCCATACTCCCAAAGATTCTTGGGGTTCCCTGCTGGAACTTTCCATTGCCGCCATCCAAAGTCTAAACGATAGGACCCTGATCCTGAAATATTTCTCCTCACCTTTTCTCTAGCACATAGGACTTAGAACTGCAGAGTTCAAAACAATTCTTTTTTGATGGGAAGAAATACAGGGATCCAAAATTTCATTGCACGACCTTGAACATGTGTTCTAACTTCTCAGCACTATAGTGACGTTGGCAGCAAGTTTGGCATCTCAACCCGCACTCCGTGCCTTCCTATGTGGAAAGACAGGCCAGTGTAAGCACACCTCTAAAAGTCTGGCTATAGTTTTAGTTCTGATAACATTTATGTGTGACCTTGACTTCTGTGGCTTCAGCCTCTCCCATTAATACAATAAGAGTCAATGGCAAGATCAGTGATTCTGCTGAAAGCTGGGGATTATCACCCCAGAAAAATGATCAAAGTCACAAACATTGGCACAGAATATCAGGAGGTGCTGTGGCCTGCAGGGCTGGATGGCCCTCCCTCCTCGAGGACCCTATGGCTACTGTCATCGTGTACCCTAACAAGATACAATACGATTCGCTCCCCAGACAAGAAGGGGTATCTCCACTGGCTCTTGTTGCTCTAGTTGCAGGGCACGAGGAAGAGTGGATGAAGGAGAAAGAAGCTTGGGAAGGCCAAGGTGAGATGTGATGACTAGATCAGTAGCCAGATAGACTCCCGTTACATATGAACTTCAGCCTCTGTGCAGGCCAAGGGCTCACTCTGTGGCTTTGTGTGCATGTACATAGGAATTCAGCCAAAATGTCCTTTATTATTGATGCTATATGCATGAGAGGGAGAGCCTGCCCTTCAGTCACTCCCTACCCAGGAATACTCCAGCAGAAGCTCACTATGCATACAAATTGCTCAGCAGGGCTTCTTGCAGCAGAGTAGACGTGAGAAGGGCTCCTGGGCCAGCCAATACCTCCTCCCAGTAAGGGTGGGCAGCAGCGGCCTCTGTAGCAACAAGAATAAGAATAAAGAATAACATCTAGTTCTCCATTGCCTACTAATTAGGCAATATTATAGCTAGCTCATAAAATTGTTCTGAGAATTGAATGAATTGATGTACATGAAGGACTTTGAACAGTGCCTGGCAGTAAGATAGGATGGATAAATGTTAGCTATTAGTACCAAAAACTAATTTACAAAGAAAAAAACAAACAAACTACTGGAATTCAACCCAATAGTACATAGGGAATACATATGGGATAAAAAAATTTTTCTTTTACTCAATCATTGGATAAAGAGCCTAGGAACTAGAAGATACGGTAAATCCTTAAATCATTTATTCAGCCCAAAAGGAAATACTAAGTGTAATGCATATACAGTTATTATAAAATCCAGCACCCCTTATATACTACCTGCACTGTTTCTGTTTGACCCCACCCCACCCAGATCCATTCTCTGCCTTTCTCCACTCTACTGAGGATCCCAGGAAGCTGACCTCTATCATGTGGGATCCATCCCTCCCTGCATCCTGACTGGTCTGGACAATGAGAGGCTCCAGCAAGAGATGGAAACAGCTGTGCTCCTCCACGGCTACCAGTCCTGCTTGAGTGGGCCACTCCCGCGGCCCCAGCTCTCTCAGGGTTTGGATAACGCCATTCCCTCCTTTTGCCTCTTCAAGCCAACAGACCAGACTCTGGATATTTCACCATCCCTTGCTTGTCCCCCTTACACTGTCCAACACCTTTGGAAATAGTCTATTACCCTTAACTTTACTTAAATCCTTTAACTTTAGTTAAATCCTTTTGACTGTGGTATCTGTTTCCTACTCTAACACTAAAACACTGTCTTATGTTCTTATCTAGATGTTTCCTTGAAGTCAGTCTTCTCTCCCCAACTAGAAGTTAGCAGAGTCGCCTTCAACTTCTTCATGCTTCATCGCTTCCACCTCACTCCCCATCTCCTTCCTCAAACACAAAGAGCAATGTGCTGGGGCCACAAAAACATGGCTGACACGCCTACTCCATTCACTTCCACATTTCCCCCAGTGAAATCACCTTTAACGAAGGAAATCATCTCTAAAACTTGATGTGCCTGTTGCAATGAGTCTTTATGCTTCATAGCCGAGCTGTTCTAGATAGATTACATCAACTGCTTTCAACTGCAAAGTCATCCTGAACACAGTGCTAAATCTGCTGTGAGTTCTACCACGATAACTGGTTACTGATAAAAACTATATGTACATGTTATAGATAGTATATCTATGGCTATTTATTTATCTATATCAGGATATAGATACAGATATTTTTTAAGTAGTCTCCATCCCCAGCATGGAGCCCAATGCGGGACTTGAACTCACGACTGTGAGATTGGGACCTGAGCTGAGATCAAGAATTGGACGCTTAGCTGACTGAGCCACCCAGGCACTCCTCTATGGCTATCTACATAAAAAATTAAGGAAGGATTCAAGCTTTGTCAAAAATATCACTATCCTAGCTTAAATTCTAGTCTTTTCTAGTGGATTTTATCTTAGGGCCAATGGGAAGCTATTGAAGGGCTCTAAGAAGGGGAGAGTCACTACCAGAGTTTGAAAAGATCTATCTGGATCAATGAGGGCAGGAACAGATATGGGGAGACTGGTTTGGAGGTTGGTGCATTTTGTCCAGGGCAAGGATGACACTTGTTTGGAGAAAGAAATTGGTGATGATGGGGAGAAGTAGTTGGATTCAAAGGTACTGAGAAAAAGAATCGTAAGGCTTGGAAATTGGTGGAATGTGGAGAATGAAGGAGAAAGTAGAGTTCTGAAAACTCCCAGTTATCAGGCTTGGGTAGTTGGATGGATGATGATGCCACTTCCTGAGATAGGGGAGCGCAAGATAAAGACAGGCCTGGGACATGAGAACATCATCTATTGGGTGAGACAAAGAAACAATGGATAAGAACTACTGAGTTAAACTCAGGGCCGAATCATGTGAAATTGTCAATACTGGACTGTTTTGATGTACAAAAATGGAAATTTAATTTGGTACTGGTACAAAAGCCTCTCTTCTGGGATTAACACAATGTTTAAGGAAGCACTGTTTGATTATGGTGCACTATGAGCTTTTCTGCAAGACTAGGTCAGGGCTATGGACTATGATTATAATCATAATCAAGAAGAAGCCACAGAAAGAGGACACAGAGGTACACGCACACACATACACCAGGAGGCCTAAATCAAGGTATGAAAAGGCACAGATTCATCAAACACAAGTGAAGAAAATTAAGCTGTATGCAGCACTGCTCTAAGATCAAATAAATCCAATGTACCCCAGAGCTATTCTGGGACTATTGGAAAACACTTATCCAATTAACTTACAGCCTGCAGAGAAGTCAGAGTTTAAAAACTGGCTTGCATTTATTCACCATAATACCAGGGAAAACAGACCAGACACGTACCATGTTTGTTTCTAATTTTAAACAAGAATCCAGGATTCTCACTCTGGAATTCACTTAGAGAAACAGGTAACAGCACAGCATATGGAGGGTTCCATCCTAGATCTTGGATCCCTGCTAATTGGCTCCTATTGCAGAGTGGAAGGCTGCAGCTCTTCTTTCCAATCTCAAGTGCGAAAGTCCCGTAAAGCAACCAGGGTCTACCATTTCTCACTGCACTTTCTAAGAGGAATCTGCCTCCTTCTCAGGCTGTGTCCTCTGCCACTGAGTTCCAAGGTTCTGAGCCTATTTATCTTGAAGAGAATCACCAATATAACAGGGGACAGCATCAGTTGTCCACGCGATAGGAGATTGCTTTCACTGAGCACAGCTGTATCCTGAAGGTCACTTCAAACTAGGGATTCACATCCCTTTGCTTCCGCCTGGTGTTAGTATATTACTCATCATTAAATAAGGTCCAGAGAAATATGCTGCTAGTTAGAGGTAAAACCGCACAATTAAAAGACTCAAATCTAATACATTAGCTGCTAGCTCCAGTTAATATTAGCCTAGAGTTTTTCGAGGTATTGATATTAACAAGTTGATTTCTTACACACAGTATTTTCCCTGTGACGTCTCATTACCAGGCTTGTAAAGGTACCTGGCTGTTTTCCTCATTTCCCCCAGCCCTGGGAGAAAGGAGGGGAAGAGGATGTATGCCCCATATTTAATTACCTTCTTTGCTTATTTTATTTCTGAGCTGCTCTAACAAATAGGTGGATATTTTTTAAGTAGAAAAGGAATATTTTTAATTTCTAGGACATGTATTAAGAAAACAATTACATATTTATATGTCATAATTTTTAAAGAGCTTCTAAATGCCTGTCAAAGAGAGGATGCTATTTTAATCCACCGATTGGGTGATTTAAAAACCTTTACAGACATATCTGCGGCTAGTTGGTTGCAGTTGGTTAGAGCAGTACTTCCCCACCTTTGGGGATTTTCAATACTGTGTTGTTTTGTGTTTGATTTTGTTTCCTACCATCTCCACCTTCTCAGGGATCGCACAGATACATCTTCGTATAAATTAAGCCAGAAACCCAAACAAATATCCTGAATTCCTTCTTTTCCTTCATCCAATCCTCTTCCCAGATTCAATCAAGTCACCAAATTCTGTTCATTCTCCCTGGAAAGTCTCTCTCTGCTCTGCTCCATCTTCAAAGCTGTGACTTTGGGTTAAGCCTCATAATCTATCACCTGGACAACTGCCAGAGCTCCCCACTCTTTTCCCTGCTCTCAATCGTTTCTGCCATTCAAGCAATCCACAGCATATACAGCAGGACCTTTCTAAACCCACAGATCTGGTCACTGCCTTCCCATGACAACCCTTCAATGGCTCTCCCTTGCCTACACAATAAAGTTCAATGCCCTTAGCATGACACGCAAGGCCATCTGTCTCATGGCTCTTTCCTCCCTTTCCAGCTTTATGCCCTTTTCCCCATCTCGTACCCCCTCTAGGCACCAGACATGATCAACTACTTGAAGGCTCTTGAATGTGCATTATAGGTTCACACCCTTACACCATCATACATTTATTCTCTTTACATAGGAATCTCCCCTGCCAAATTAAGATTTTCCTCTTTTGTGCCAGAACCAAACTGGATAGATATCTCTATTTTTGCATTTATTGCACCATACAATAATTCTGTTTCTGTGGCTGCCTTCCTTTGTAGAACACAAGAAGGTCAAGGAGTTTTCTTATTCATTCTACCTAGCGTGGTGTCTGACCTGTGTCATGTGCGCTGTGAATGGATGGAGGAGGTGTTAAGTGGTATCTGCTTACAGTCTTAAAAATTAAATCAAGGAACATTATTTTGCTATAAGATTTTATAGAAAATCCCTTCAAATACATAAATTGTAAAATGTTGTCCAGTCTTCATTGAATTTTTATAGCCCCACTTCTCCTACCCCAGGCGATCTGCTTCTCTCTGCTCAAGAGCCACAGATAATCTCTGACTCCCAATCATACCCATATTTTTCAAATGATGACTAGGCACAACATACAACCTGGAGAGAAAAAATTTCACACAACACATCTAACAGAGCGACGATAGCAGCAACTTTATATATAAGACATGACATTTGTGGGCAGAAGACATGAACAGACATTTTTCCAAAGAAGACATCCAAATGGCCAACAGACACATGAAAAAGTGCTCAGTATCGCTCGGCATCAGGGAAATCCAAATCAAAACCTCAATGAGATACCACCTCACACCTGTCAGAATGGCTAAAATTAACAAGTCAGGAAATGACAGATGTTGGCGGGGATGCGGAGAAAGGGGAACCTCCTACACTGTTGGTGGGAATGCAAGCTGGTGCAGCCACTCTGGAAAACTGTATGGAGGTTCCTCAAAAAGTTGAAAATAGAGCTACCATATGATCCAGCAATTGCACTACTGGGTATTTACCCCAAAGATACAAAAGTAGGGATCCGAAGGGGTACGTGCACCCCGATGTTTATAGCAGCAATGTCCACAATAGCCAAACTGTGGAAAGAGCCAAGATGTCCATCAACAGATGAATGGATAAAGAAGATCTGGTATATATATACAATGGAATATTATGCAGCCATCAAAAGGAACGAGATCTTGCCATTTGCAACGACGTGGATGGAACTGGAGGGTATTATGTTGAGTGAAATAAGTCAATCAGAGAAAGACAAGTATCATATGATCTCACTGATATGAGGAATTCTTAATCTCAGGAAACAAACTGAGGGTTGCTGGAGTGGGGGGTGGGGTGGGAAGGATGGGGTGACTGGGTGATAGACACTGGGGAGGGTATGTGCTCTGGTAAGCGCTGTGAATTTTGCAAGACTGTTGAATCTCAGATCTGTACCTCTGAAACAAATAACGCAATATATGTTAAGGAAAAAAAAAAAAAAAAGAAGAAGAAGAAGGTAGCGGGAGGGGAAGAATGAAGCGGGGGAAATCGGAGGGGTAGACGAACCATGAAAGACGATGGACTCTGAAAAACAAACTGAGGGTCCTAGAGGGGAGGGGGGGTGGGAGGATGGGTTAGCCTGGTGGTGGGTACTGAGGAGGGCACGTTCTGCATGGAGCACTGGGTGTTATGCACAAACAATGAATCATGGAACACTTCATCTAAAACTAATGATGTAATGTATGGGGATTAACATAAGAATAAAAAAAAAAAAAAAAAAAAAAAAAAAAAAAAAAAAAAAAAGACATGACATTTGTGCATATTGACTTAAAGAAGAGAAATGCCTACTCAGAGTCTAGAAGCAATTTAACTATCTTTCTTTATACTAAAACTACATTATTTTTTAAAATATTATTATCCTTTGACTCATCCCAAAAGAAGGGGTTTGCCCCTAATTGTTCATGTCATAGACCTGCCAACAATGCATCTGCAAGTTAAAGAAATTTAAAAGGTTTTGCATCAAAACACAATAAAAAATAAAAATCCCAGGGGCTGAGGAATGCTTTAATTTTATTATTCACTCTTTTAAGATGTTCAGCCAGAGTAGCTAAACTGCGTTTCCCCATTGAGAGTCTTAAAAATAAACTTTAAACTTAGGAACTCTGAATCCAGTCTCTTTCCAGAATGAAGCCATTTTATGTGTTTGCTTTGCCTACAAGAGAAAGCATACAGCCTCTGTTTAGTTCAATTAACCAAGGATATAAATTACCCTGAAGTGTTTCTTTTTCTTGCTCTTTATAAATAAGACGACCAAGAAAAAATACAAAAGATATTGCCTGACTGAATGCATTCACTCATTCAGCAAACATCTATGAGAAGCCCTTGCTTCTGTGAATAATTCACAGTCCTCTCCTTCAAGAGGCTCCCAGCCTCGTGGGGATATGATACCTAATCAGGTAATTGTAAAACCATGTGGAAGTTAGTGATCGAGACGCACAAGTTTTGGTGTAAGCCGGGAAGAGGAACATCTAAGCCACAGGTGGTTGAGCAGAACAGACACGTACCTTTGAGACTTCAGGGACCCAGAACAGGCATGTTAGAAGAAAGTCCACGGAGATGTGAGGAATGTGCAGACGAGGGAGTTTACAGCTACTAACCTCAGTCCTCTCAATAGTGGAGGAGTCTAGCTAATTTCCTAGGAAGGTGTAGTCGAGCACTGAGTAGGGGCATCTCTACTAAGAGGAAGTGTGGAATCACTTCTGAGAGGAATAGGCAAACAGGTACTACAGATAAGAAAGCAATTGAAGGGTGGCTCTGAAGGCTCAGTTAGGGGACTGAATCTGTAGATAAGCCAGAAAGGGCAAAGGGCAACACTGGCCAGGTTGGGGTTCTGTAGACCCATATGGCAGAAGAATACAAGAAGAATTGGGGGAGGGGTTGGAAAGCAATCGGTTCAGATGGCCAACCCACAGGTGGCATAGGATAAAAAGATGGTTCAGCAGTATATGATGACTGGTGTGTGATCATATGTTCCTGTTTGCCCAGGACCAGCCTGCCAAAGAATCTCTGTTGGGCAATATATTATTCAGTCCCTTATATTACATGGAGAAATAATAAGAGAATGGGTTTCTGGGAGGTCAAAGGGATAGGGTGGCCAAAGACTGGAATGAAGGAGTTATGATTTAAGAAGGGAAGGCTTCCTGATAGTTAAAAGATGAAGTGTGTGATCCTGGGAGGGAGTGGCTGAGATGACACAGAGATGACAGTCGTTAGGGTTAAGGTAGCCCCAGAAATATGACATTAAATGATTGGATGGGTCATTCTCATGGCCACTGAGATCAGCTTTGGGCACTTAGAAGATATTCAATACATGTTTGAGGATATGGCAAGAGGTGGAGTGGGAAGGGAGACTATGAATCAGGCCCCAGTGTGACAGACAATAGGGGGCTGGCCAGGAGAGGGGAGACAGAAGGGAAGAAGGGTGCAAGATGGCATAGATATGAGCCCGAGATGCAATATAAAAATGTACCTTTAAAAGAGGTAGGAAAGAGGGGCACCTGAGTGGCTCAGTCAGTTGAACGTCCTACGCTTGATTTTGGCTCAGGTCGTGATCTCGTGGTGGGGGATCGAGCCCCGCATTGGGCTTCTTGCTCAGCAGGGAGTCTGCTTGAAGATTCTCTCCCTCTGCCCGTCCCCCTACCTGCTCACGCATGCTCTCTCTCTCAAATAAATAATAAATCCTTAAAAGAGGGAGGAAAAATAATGATCAGAGAGCCGTCAGGGGGCAAGCCAGTAGTTTGTGGGGTATGGGAGAATAAGGGGACTCTACAGTGTGAGCTACAGAAGAAGCGCTGTCCCCAGGAGAGGGGAATGTGGGCACCACTGTGCAGCTCCCACGGAGCCTGCAGGTGCAGCAAAGGTCCCGTTAGGGGAGAGGCCATGGGTTCTGTCTCAATGTAAGTGAATCCTATCGAGGTGAAAAAAAGGTACAGAAACCAAATTCCAACCTGCACAGGAAGTTTAAGGGTAGCAGGTAATTTCTCAGGTATTATTTCTCTTGCCTTGTATAATCCTAACCTATACCTTGGACGGCTGGTACAATGGAACAAAGATAATTCACTGCTTAACCTTTCTTGGGCTAAAGCGTTACTTAGTTATGTTACCTTCTGTTACTACTTAATAATTACTAGAAAAAAATGACTGATACTTATAAATAAATCATTTCCACTTCCCATATATGTATCTTTTCTTCAGACTTTGGAGAGAGAACTGTAGCTTGTCCCAACATGTCTCTTCCTGTCTATGTGGCACAGAGAGGCAGATCTCAATAAACAACTGTGTACAAGTTGTTCTGGAGTCCCTGAAAATGTACGACATACTAAATATTCCCTAAAGATTTATCTTTCAAAACTTCAAATTAAATTATTATCACCAGAGAAGCTAAAACTCAAAATGTTTTAATTCAACTAAAAGAATTTCATCAAATTCAACATTTTTAGAACAGTTTGAAAATGTCTGGGTTCTGCTGTCCTTAAATCATAGTTTGGGGCGGGGTGGAGAGCAAATAATAAGAGAATTCTTGACCTACTGATGCATGGGGGAGGGGGAGCCTGTCAAAGGAGTTGGAGAAAGGTTCATCCCAAAACGTATTCCAATGAAACAGGTCCTGGCTTCCCTGCATACCACCCCTGTCCCCGCTACCGGGAGGCCTGAGACACATGTCCTTGAGCACATGGCGAAAGTCTCTTGACTAAAAATGTCCTGCGCATCCAATAGTAACCTAAGTATTTCCATCTTTTCAAGTGCCAATTACGATGGTGGTTCTCAGGCCGAGGAGTCCAGAAGCTCATCTCATTAGCTGTCTACTATGCTTTCACGATTTTTCTTTGGGTCAACCCCAGTTTAAATAGCAAACAAGATTATGGAAAGATTGTAACTGAGGTCACCAATTGTATAGAAATATGAGAGGTGACTTTTATTTTGGTTTGTTCTTACGAGGAACTCTTGTGTGTGAATAATCTAAACTTAATAAAAATAGCACTGTCCTAGCTAGGGACACCTCTGAAAAATGGTAGCAATACAGGTATGCATTATTTTATTTCTCCCTGTTTCATTATTTAGATCCACACGCTTCTGCAATGGTATGCATCTATATTTGTCTCCTAAGTCTGTCAGAAAACACTGCAGCTGCAACTGTGAGTTTATCCAACGGATACAAATAAGAGAGCAGCACCCTTTTAAAAAGACTTCAAATTTCAGATCAAAGTGTCATATCGCATGGAGACAGATACAAAGCTTTTCAGGAGGCAGCTTGTGGTAGGGCCAGTGGGTACAGTAACAAGTAGAGTTGCTAAGGGAAAGTATCATATTGAAAGTAAAGGAGCAAATGCAAGGAAGGGAAGGGGTCATTTAGTGCAACCTCTTCATTTTACTGAGGAAAGAATGACTACCAGCGTGTTAGATCTGTTCAAAGAGCCACAATCGAGCCCAGGTGAGCACCAGAAACCAGAATCACCAGGGAAGGGGTCAGTGCTCTACCTAGCACAGTGTCTTCTTCAATCAATGGGGACCAATTCATGCCTTCATGTTTGGAGAAAACACAGCAGGGATTTCCACTAAACACCCTATGGCTATCATGAACAACTGTCAGTTTTGACCACCAAGCACTATTTCCTAAAGTACTATACTTTAGAATTCCTTTTGTGGAATTACCTTTCTCCTACTGGGAGAGGTCCTGAAGGGAGGGTCCATCCCAGCATCTGCCCCTCCATTGTGCAAGCTAAAACAGACTCTGGAATCTCTTTTGCCAGAGCATCTTTCTCCTACCCTACAGCAGCCGGGGGCAGACACAGAGTTGGGTCCAATGACTCTAGCAGCTGACCCAGCCAAGACTGTCAGGCAGTCAGTTCCTGCTCCTGAGACTTAATACCTACATTTCCTAAGGCTGTGTTTTGAGCATTTCCTTCAGTCCAGGGATTTTCCTATATTTCTGCAACAAAATCTCATTTATTTTAAGTTAGAGTCAGAGTTGACTTCCATTACTTACAACCCAAAGCTTCTCAGAGGAAAAGAATGTAAAAGTCTGAGGGGTAGAGAGATCCTAACTAATTCTGAGACTAGATACATACATAGAAGGCATTTCTTTAGTTAAACATTCCTACTTGTGGCAAAACAGAGAAAAGCTACAAGTCTGCTGAGATTTGGGTACTAATAGCTGATGAAGTTTTGATGTCATGCTGGCATTATCTTGGAGTTAAAATCATTGAACCTAGAGCCTTTTAGAAGAATAGAGAAAGTTTTGATTCCAAGGAAAAAAAAATTTTTTTTAAGCTTTTATTTATTTATTTGACAGAGAGAGACACAGCGAGAGAGGGAACACAAGCAGAGGGAGTGGGAGGGGGGAAGAAGCAGGCTTCCCTCTGAGCAGGGAGCCCGATGCGGGGCTCGATCCCAGGACCCTGGGATCATGACCTGAGCTGAAGGCAGATGCTTAATGACTGAGCCACCCAGGTGCCCCCCAAAAAATTTTTTTTAAGATTTTATTTACTTATTTGTCAGAGAGAGAGAGAGAGAGCACAAGCAGGGGGAGTGGTAGGCAGAGGGAGAAGCAGACTCTCTGCTGAGCAAGGATTCTGATGCGGGACTCAATCCCAGGACTCTGGGACCATGACCTGAGCCAAAGGCAGACGCTTAACTGACTGAGCCACCCTGGCGTCCCTCCAAGGTAAAACTTAAGATGAGTTCTAAAGAAGCAAGACACACAAGTCTGAGACTGAGACAAGAATTAATTAAAATTTAAGAGATAACAGTAAGATCAGTGTGGAAAACTTTATCTATAGCTAGATGTTTATTTTTAAATCTTTCTCTATATTTAAACTCAGATTTTAGAAGTTTTGTAATATTAAATTTTCCTGTTTTGAGCTTTAGTTTTTGAAAAATAACCTAGAGTGAACAAAATGGTAAAATGAGGAAGAAAAAAAAATCTACCTTAGGCAAAAAGAGATCACCTTTATGCTTGGACCTTACTATGGCCATGATTGAAGCATGATCGCCTCCTTGTGGTGATATACTTTAATTGCAGGCTCTATTTCTCTGATGAGAACCCCATGAAAGACTGGCCTTATAACCTAACATAAAAAACAAAGGCAGTAGAGTCATGATTTATATGTAAATTAGAAACACCTTATTTCATATGATAGGAAAGCTTTTCAGTTCCAAAGTGGTGTGGGAGTGAAAAATTCTGGTTGATGGTAATTAAGATAAGCTAAACGTTCAATCATATTGCTCTGTGTGTCATGTTCTTCATCCTAAGACTTATAAATCAATATGTTGAGCCAACAACTCTTGGGAAACTAGAAGTTGAGCCCTCCAGTTGTAGTAACCAGGCAGATGGCACTACAAATAGAGTTAAAGAGCTTCTGTCAGAGAAACAGGTTTTACAAGTTGGAATGAAGAAAACCCAAACTGAGCTAAATTGGGTTATGGGAATGCAGTAAGGAATCCTTTTATCTTAGTTGTAAGGAAAATCTATCCACAAAAAGAATCACCCAGAATATCATACATCAGAACATTCATGCAAGCAGAGAAAAGCCAACATGAATTTCTAACACATAAAAACCATTTTCACAGACTGCATGGAAAATAAAAAAACTTATTTCAAAATTCACATTGCCTTTTGAAAACAAGCCATCTGTTGTTTGTAGGAAAGGTGCTAAATTTTTGAAGAAAAGGATATGAAGTGAGTTTCAGAACCAAAGGTGACAGGAAGGGCACTGATTCATGTATAAATATGAAAATATGAAAAAAAAAACCCAGCCTCCAGATTCCTAGAACATGGATAATTTATCACCAGAAATTGCTAACATCAAGAGCTGCACTGCTTTGGCTTTGCTACTGTTTAGTTTGGGCCTCGGTCAACTGCCATATTATAGATTTGTGTGGGCAATGTCAGAAAGCCTTGCTCTTTGGCCTACAGATTTGGAATGGATACACTTTGAAAATATTCATAAGTCAAGACAGAAATCTGACTATGGATTTTTAAAATACATCTCTGGTACAAGAGAGTGTCATTTTTTAAAAAAATTGGTCATGACTACTAATATCTGTTCATCTATCCAAAGATAAGTAGAGATATAGTCAACCAATAAATAAATTTAGAAATATCCAGGAAAACTTTTTTTTTCAGCAGTCCAGCAGATACAAAGAAAATGAGACTGAACTAAGAGACATATGTTGAAAAAAAAAATCTTACACTTTCAAGAGTGATGTGTATAAAATCCTGAAACACTTTTTCCATTGATGTATAATAACATTAAGGGGGGCATTTTCATATGATAATACAAACACTGAATTTGAAACATTTTTAGCTTTGTAATTATGGAAGATTTCAAATGTATACAAAAGTAGAGAGGATAGTATAATGGACTTTCAAGTACCTTTCAGCCAGCTTCAGTGATTCTCAATTCATGGCCTAGGCATGATATCCCCCAGGCTAGGGAAAACAATCTCAATATGTTACAAAAGACATACTTTTAATTTATTTTCCGAAAGAACTGTTTGCTTCACTCTTTGCCATGGCTATCATCTGTATTTTTTTTTTAGTTAGTTAGTTTGTTTGTTTATTATTTATTTATTTATTTATTTAAAGGAGATAGAAATTTATTGAATACACCACCAGGGAGTGACAGGCAGGACAGCAAAGGAAAGACTGCAATGAGGCAGTGGGCGGGGGCTGTATTTAAAACAGGAAGGCAAGGAGGTCCCCATCCATGGGGACATATGGAATTTTCCCTTTTTTGGTAACTATGCCTGGTTGTAAGTAGCGCATTGATTAGTTAGAGCCTACAGATATTTCCAGGTGGGTCACCTGATGGGCCTGTCTGTATTCAGCCAGGGGATCACTGTGGGCCCTTTCTACATTCCATTGCTCAAGCCTACTGCCTAAAAGCGGACTCTTCATTCCCCCCACCTTCCCCCCGACAGATCAGCAATGACAAATCTTTGCCATTTGGGCAGGAAGTCTTATCTTCAATAGCTTCTTCTTCCTGAATGAGGGGTGTAGAGATGTCCCTACCTAAATTTCTCAGTCCGTGATAGACCAGAGCATGGTATTATATTAAAGTGCTGACAGGCGATTTGAGTAAAATTCCTTGGTGGCCAGGTCCATGGGATTTGGGGCAGGGGACCGTCCGACTGTATGGACTGGAATCCCTGTTGAACCATCATTCCTACAGGGAATTGTTGGATTCACTCAGACGGGTAGGAGCGTGTTTGCCTGCAGATCAAGATGGCAGCTGGATCCACAGGAACAAAGGAAAAGGGTGGAGGCCAAAAGAGGGGAGGAGGCTGAGAGTCAACCAGTGTCAGGAAAAGGTCCCAACCCAACTGAGTCCTTCTGGGCAACAGTGATCCGGCTGGTTCCTCCTGGGGCTTTGGATCCTCCCTGAGGAGTAACCGCCACCTGCCGGAGATTGTCAGTTCCCCGTGGAGTACTAGAGCTGGTCTACCAAGGGAAAGTCCCAAGAAATTCCCAAAGAATCTGAGGAGAGCCCGGACAGGCAAAGACTCCTCGTGTGGTGTTCTCCCTTTGTGGGGAGGCCACGACGTCTCCCCGTGTAGGGCCACCAAATGTGGTGTCTCTCCCAATTGGATGAGGGCCTGCAAATGTGGGGCACCAACTGGGTGGAAGCCAGTGGGCTGGGCAGTGAAAGGATTCACCCAACACAGAACAAAGGAGATAGAAATTTACTGAATACACTGCAAGGGAGGTCAGGTAGGACAGCAAAGGAAAGACTGTCTGCCTATCGTCTGTATTTTTAAAACTAGATAGCTTTTTGCAGAATCAAAAACCAAGCTGAAGGAAACTTAGAGATCATTATCTAATCAACCATATTCCCACTCAATTCCCAAGATCCTCATACAGTGTAAGGAAAGTCTTTCTAGAAACAGTAAGAGTCATTTAAAATCCAGGAAAGCTGCCTTGTGAGGCCATGGAGACCCCATCCCTGGAAAGGTTGAGATACAGCCTTAAGCCAAGACCTAATATTGCAGTTATAGTAAGCATGTGTGCTTGGGAAACACACCGGAGTTTGAACCTCGACTTGGCCAGTTGGCAGTTGTGTCTCCCCATCTGAGCTTCAATCCCTCCATCACAGGTTGCTATTGGAATCCAAGGAGGTAACAGAAATAACATGCCTAGCACACAGCAGATACTTAACAGACATCTCTTTCTTTCATCTCCCTTTACTCCCCAAATCAGTTACACCTAATGACGGAGAAAACATGCAAACATATAAAAGCATTTTACTAAATGAAGTCACATTCGTGTATAATCTTTCAGTCACTGTTTTATTATGGGATAACAGTAACTGAAATATTAAATTGATAGAGTTTCTCTCAGGGCTGGATTTTTCCTGAGACAATCCACATGTAAAAAGTATATATGGAGGGGCGCCTGGGTGGCTCAGATGGTTGAGCGTCTGCCTTCGGCTCGGGTCATGATCTCGGGGTCCTGGGATCGAGTCCCGCATCGGGCTTCCTGCTCCTTGGGAGCCTGCTTCTCCCTCTGCCTCTCTCTCTCTCTGTCTCTCATGAATAAATAAATAAAAAATCTTTTAAAAAAAAAGTATATATGGAGAACAGAGTGCTTTCATATCACTATATTAAGCTGGAAAAACACAGGGCAAATCACTCCAGAGATTTATAGCAATAAAAGCTAAATTGGTTTTTTTTTTCTTCATCACATTCTTATGTTACAGAGAAAATATCTGATTTGGAAAAAGAAAAGCTTTAATAGAAAGGAAGAGAACCGTATTAAGAGGAAATGAAAAAAAAATCTCAAAGCAGATAAATTCTTAATTACCCTTTTTCTCACTATTTTAATACCCAGCTCCAATGGTATAGTATTTCAAATTAATGACTCCTAGGTGGTTTCATTGCCTGTGAACCTTCAGTATAAAATAAGTCCCCATGTCTCTCTGAGGAGTGACTGGCTCTCTCTGCCTTCCAGTACTCACTCCCAGTGTGGAAAATTTCTACCAGCTACAGTAAGATATCATTATTATTCCATATGGAACCAATTTTTTTAAAGACTCTTTCCGAGAAATGCCTGCCATGTGACAAGCATGGACATTTATGACATGTGCCCTATAACAGGCATTAGACCAGAGTGTGGTCTAAGGGAGCATCCGAGAATCTCTCTGGATTTGATTTCTCTTACATGGTGCATAGGGCTTTGGTGACTTCATTGCAGATATTTTTCTTCTTGAATATTGTGCTCTGCTGTCCTTTTCACAGATATCCTACAGCCATCAAAGTAAAGATGACTCTACTTTTAAAGCCTAAATATTAAAATTATTTATTGAGAGTGTTTCAGTTAGCCTATGATGCATAACAAATCAACCCAAAACTTGTCAGCTTACAACAACGATGCTTTATTTTGTCTCGCAATACTGCAGTTTAGCTGAGCAGTCTCTCTGTTGGTTTCTCCTGAGCTCATTCCATGCAGCTGCATGCAGCTGGAGAGTCGGCAGGGCCAGAAGGTTCAAGATGGGCTCACTTATGTCTAGCAGTTGATGCTGGCTGCAGTCCAGGGGGCCTCAGTTCTCCTCCACTTAGCCTCTCACCCTCCAGGAGGCCAGACTGCCTTTCCTACATGACTATCTCAGGGCAGTGTCTTTGTCCTAAATTGTCTAAAGCAGAAAGTGCAATATGACATTATTGTCATTGCATTTTATTGATCAGATCAATAGAAAGGGAGGAAGGAATAGACACCACCTCTTAATAGCAGATGTGGCAAAGTCACACTGCAGGAAAGTTGGGGAGGAAATGTCATCTTTGAAAACAATCAGCTACAGAGGGTTCTAAGCAATGGTTTCAAATCAAGTGTATTGCCTTTTTCAGAACTAAGCTTGTCCTCTCTAAAACTCAAGCATAGCACAATGCCTCTGGCTGTGATTTCCTAGGAATCAGAAACTAAGCCTTGGCTTAGAATTGCAACACATCTCTCAGGGTTCTGGCTGCATTCATAATCCTTTTGTCCCCACCTGCAAGTAGAAGTCTGAGGAAGAAAACTTTTTTTGGTTTTTTGTGTTTTCACAGTCACAATGTTTTGTTCCCAGTGGGAAGAATAATGTAGAAAAAAAGTTCAACCACTTACAATACAAGCAGATGCCATGCTTGGAGAGGCCATGCAGCAAAATTTTTGAGATCCTCAGGTGGAGAACTTAATGGGGATGGCACGGTGGCCATGAGCTCACCCCCATGATTTGGCTGCAAGCACAGAGCAGCTTCTCCATGTTCAACGTGCCCCAGCAAAAGCCAAGAAGTGGCTGCATGGCAACAGTGGGTGTGGATCATGCCTGGACTAGTACTCAGAAACCCGGAGCTCTAACCTCTCTAATTGCTAGTTTTTGTTTGACCGTGAACCTGACTCTTGTCTCTCTCTCTCTCTCTTTCTCTCTCTCTCTCTCTCTCTCTCTCTCTGTATGGCATCACTGCAATTGCCCACGGGATATGCAGAAAGCAGTTTAGATGTCTCTGAGGAGATAAAATGGAAAAATATCGGAGTACGATTTTCCCCCAAATTCGGGCTACTGCTAATCAGTGGGACATTTAAAGAGACTGGAGTGCAAACAGAAACTTGCTCTAAATTTTAAAATATTTCATTTGAAAAAAATATAATCATCAAGTTATTACAGAGCTTTGAGAGCCAAAATTTAGTTCCACAGTCATCAGAGTAAACTAGAGTGAGCACTTTTTTTCCTATAAATCAATGATTAGTGTCCTCCTTCTTAAAAGATTTTATGGAAGATATTTTGAGTCATTTTATGGAATATATTACTTTGTGTTTTTGCTAGTTTGTGAATTGGATGCAGAGTTTGCTCTAGTAGAAGATACAGGAAAATGACATCTGTGTGTGTGAGAGAGAGAGAGAGAGAAAGAGAGAGAGAGAAGGATAGACAGGCAGACAGACGGAGAGAAACACACACAGAGATCTCATTCATTTCTGCTACGTCAGGTGCCCCTAAAGGGACAATTCCACATAATGTCCAAAGCAATATGTGCTTCTATTAACTGTTTGACTGCCGATCATCCAGATTGGTTAGTGTCCGTGATAAGAATACCTGGAATGATATATCACAGCTATAGATCTTGTTTCCTTCAACTTACTCCCTATTCTGCACCTGTTCAGATTCCTCAGTTTATTTCCTTCCTCCCTTTCTAAAGTTAACTGATGATAGAGATTTTATTACTTTGAAAGAATACAAGCTCTGCCATCATCTTTTGACTCTAGACTGTGAATTATGGCACTTAGAGAATGTACCAATGTCCCAAACAGTGAACACATAACTGGAAAGGAGTTAATGGCAAGGTTGCGGCCAGGGTAAAATGACCCAGGTAGCCGTCAGAGGTTAAATGCATCAGCTGTGGACAGCAGTCCTTGCCGAAGGCTTCTAGTTTTAAAATACTTGGGCTTAAACCTCAGATTTTGACATATATTATCCTCCCTCTAGACTCTCCTCTAGTCCCATAATGCACATTTTATGACTGTGAGCCATGCTACATTGGGCTTTCTCAAAGAATGATGAAATACTAACAGCTAACAGAATGTAGCAGAACAATGAGAACAAAACCACAGATGAGCAGAAGCTTGGCACCCAGTGCCTCTAAGACCAGAGCAGTTGAATTAATCTTTTCCAAATGCAACTAATTGGATCTTCAACTCCAAAGTAAATAGAGATAAGGCTTATTAGATTACAGTATTCATAAGTGAGGAAGGATCAGCAAGTACTAGGCGTAGTCGGAAAAAAAGAAATTATATTAGGGCAAAGATTTATACATGCTGAAACTTTGATGGAGAAAAATATATATAAGTAATTTCCGCTTAAAACATTCTGAGAAGTGCCCTAATTATGTCTACAAATGAAGGCTCAGTAATCTATGAAGTTAATTTCCCACTCCAGCAATGCCGATACATCCCTACCTTGGAGTATATGAGCGTCCATTTGACTCCTGAGGGCTAGGTACCACCTCACCTGCATTCGCTTACTAATTTCACAAAATTTGGTTGACCTCCTATTTATATGGTCCACATCCATCTCAGTATCTCAGGGAGCAAAATGGCCTCTGTTCTAGGAAGAGAAGTTGTCAATTCTACCAGTGCTAAGACAGACTTTCCTCCAAACAAGTCCACCTGGATCTCCATCCCCCTCTATTTTCACAGATTTCCTGTACCCTGACTATCTTGACCTCGGCCTCCATCCACTACTTCCTCCATTTGATTCTACCTCCCTGTCGTATGTGGGCTCTGGTCAGTCCCAGGGCTTGCTGCCTCCCTAGCTGGGCCCTGCCATGTAATTCTCATGGCTGCCCATGTTCTGGTGTCGATTATTGCATGCAAAGATGTTGAAGAGGTGGGGAAATGAACAGGCAGATTTAATTAACCTGCTTTTCAACCAAATTAACTTTTGTTTATTTCTCAAAATCATTGGAAGTCTGCCTAATTCCACTAGATTTACCATTCCAAATTCATTACAGGCTTTGTTTCATAAATTTTGAATTTTCGTATTTTTTTTAAGCTGCTATCAATGCTGTAATTGAGGACAGACCTCCTAGTTGTGTTCTGGACTGCTTTCCTCCAGACTGGAAACAAAGAAACAACTTCTTACTTTGCAACTTGTAAAAATCAAACAGTTCAAGTTTCTTTGTCATCACGTCACTGATGGTGGCCAGGCTTTGTGTATGTGACAGCCTATCTCTTCCTATACAAAAACTGTCCTGGGAACGCGCATGGCTTATGCACTCGGCTGGGAGGTGGGTCTTCTGAGAATAGGACTGGGGAACAGACTTCTTGGGACAGAGGGCTCTCAGGGTGCCTCCAGGTGTGATACAATCATTTAGAGTTCTAAATCTCCATGAGATACCCCACCACCATCCACCAGAGGAGCCCACGTTTGAAAATCTCCATAACAGGGCTCTAAGGGACCCAGGAGCAGAAGGACCCCCCCAGCACAACAAGATCTAGCCTTTGCTAATGACTTTTCTCTCCCTGCTTCGGACTGTTGGAAGGTTTCTTTGTGTAGTGAGAGTAAAACAATGCAGCTTCAGCTTTGGTTTGGGGAATTATTTGTTCTTAACCACACGATTCCTAGGTCTAACTAGGAAGCCCATGGTTTCTGCAAGCAGCTTTGGGCTCTGCACCCCAGAATGGGTAATATCAAATGCCCCAAGCGAAGAGCCAGAATCCAAAGATCCTGTGACCCTTCCTGGCTCACACTGCCCCCTGTGGGTTGTGCTGCAGAATGGGTCCCACAGGGGACGGTTGAGGAATGAGATTTAGTGAGAGCAGTGTGGAGTCTCAGGCTAGACCTGGGCTGGAAGTTGCTTATGCCATTTATTATACATTCCTCAACTTCACTGAATTTCCTCATCTATAAATCAGAGGTAATAACTCCTACCTGACAGGTTCGGTGTGAGAAGAAAATAATCGATGCAGGGCACCTAGCACAGAGTATGCTCCCAGTAAACGGGAGCTATTGTTATTTTTCATTTAAAATGTAAGATAATGATAACCCAACTCCTGTGAGATACCATAGCTATTTGGGACAATTTATTAAAAGCCACAGAACTCTATTTTTAAGAGATTAAGAAAAACTACGATTACTAGTCATATATTGCATTTTCCAAGTATTTACTGATAGAATTTGGGCCATTTATTTCAGGACTGTGGATGAGTTACTTAATTGTTGTTTTTCTAGTTTTCCAATAGCACGCATATTTTGTCTCCAAATATGCTGATACCCTTAAGCTGCCTAAACTCTATCCACAGGAGGGCTGCGAGGAATGCTTGCTGGAAGAATGATAAGATTTAGTGATTCTAGTTTTTTGTTTTTTTTGGGGTTTGTTTTTTTATGTGGGGGGGGGGGGGTGTTTTTGTCTCCCAAAGCTTTGTGGTATTCCAAAATGACTCAAGGGATAGATATTATGCAAGCACCATTTATTATCCGGAAATGCAAGGATAGAGAAAATGTGCTTTAAAAATACAGGAGGGTTATTACGAAGGGGTGAAGAGTACAGTCTGGAGTGTGTGGGCCATGTCTGAGTTCGAGCTGGTTTCTAAGGGCTCTGTAACACCTCAGGATGGGGTAGTGTGGCCGCCCACTTGCCATCTCCTGATTTCCTGCCCCGCATGAGGAAAGGAACCTGAAAGAAATCCTAAGTGTGGAAGCTTTTGAGCTAATCCATTTTACTAAATAACTGAGTTTTTAAAAAAGATATTATCCATTCTATCAGGATATTCAGAGTCCTGGGGAGTAAAATATAACAAAAAGGAAATAAACATGTGAGCAGGAACACGCCCTAAAATATTTGCCTTGCTCTTTTGAAGCTTATCTCAGAACAAAGGTTTGCTGTTAGGACACACTCAAATACAAAGTCTTCAGACATCAAGCCAAGAATATTAGAGAGCAAATGCTTACCGCACTGGGCAGTGTGGGACACCATGGCATCAGAGATATCCTACAGAGAGTCAGTCGGGGCATTCATCCTCAGTGAGACACGCAGGAGTGTTTTACACCCATGGAGGAAAATGTGAGGGTCCTACTCATTTGGCTCACATTTACAATATAAACAACCCCAAAGACTGGGCTTTGTCTTGCATACAACACTGAGGCTGCTTTTATTTTGACTATCTTCTTCTTTAACATTCTCATAAGAAATATTTCAAATAGGATACAAAAGCAAGAAAATGGTATAATGAACCCTTAGGTACCATCACTCAGCTTCAACAATTAGCAACCCACGGCTGACCTTGTGCTTAGCTACTTCCCCTGGCCCTGCATATTTCCAGGCAAATCTCACTTCATTATATCATTCTGTCCATAAATATTTCAGCATTTGTCTTCAAGAGAGTAGAATTCTCTTTTTATACCCAACCACAATACTATTGCACTACTGAAAAACATTGACAGTGATGCCTTGATGACATGAAATGTCCAACTACCTTTTGCATAATCACCCACAAGTCGATGCAGTCACGTGAAAATGACAGCAGCCGTAGGTAGAGACACAACATCTCTGAACAGGCTTCGTTAGAATTAAATTATTGATAATGAAGAGTGTCTAGCATAAACTTCAAGAACAAAAGTCTGTTTTGGTGAAGAAAGTGATCCACTTTTAGGAGCATTTGCTTTCCCCAGTGAACTTCAACAGTACATTTAATCCATCCACTTAACTCAAAGTGATGGAGTGTCCGCACATGGAAAATTGGAAGCATGTTATTTTTAGGCTTGAGTTGTAGCATTCTATATCTGACCAAGAAAACGTCATAGAAGGCTAATGAAGCCAGCTTGACCAAGCCAGCAGTTGGCTAATTTGTTGGTTTATTAAGGAAAAACTATCTGAGGTTTTTCACTGCTATGTTAAAAAAACAGGAATACAAACTCTGAAAGCCCAAAATACAAAATGCATCTGAATGCTGAGGTTGCTTCTACAGCATATGAGCAGTCTAGATCATGTGTGTGTTTGTGGTGGGGGGGGAGAGTTTTATGCAATTTTATCCCATGTGCAGATTTATGTGACCACCATCACAGTCAAGATACGGGACGATTCCACTACAATAATCCCTCATACTACCCTTTTTAAAAAAAGTATGATTCACAAACCACCTGCATAAAATCAATGGGGGGCTGGGGGGTGAGGGGATGGAAGGAGGTAGGTGTTGCTAATAAATTCCAGGGCCTCACTAGAACAGCTGAGTCAGAGGTGCTACAGGATGGGTCTAGGAATTTGCATCTTAACAAGCTGCCCAAGGAATTTTTATTTATACTAGGTTTTAAGAACCTTTGTTATATTTCAGTATTCTGGCTTTAGTATCTATTTCACCAAAAACTAGGACTGAAGAAATTTAGAACTTTTAAATTAAGGTGCAATCAGAATTGTTGCATCTAAATATAATGAATCTAGTCCAAGCTCAAATGGAAAGGCTATTTTGGATTTTGGAGAGAAACGCAATGTGTATAGTTTACGTGGTTGCATCTAGAGTCAACGAAAACTGCAAAGTGTAGACTGTAAATCCCCAAATATACAATATAAAACAATCCTCTTTGCTAGTTCCTGGGTACTGTGTCTGGTACTTTACCAATACAAGATATTCAGTGTTCACTGTAGTTCTATGCTGTGGGTCTAAAGGTCCACATTTTACGGATGAACAAGCAGAGGCTCAGAGAAATAACCTGTCCATCCGATACACAGCTAGTAAGCAGCTAAGCAGGGATTAAAATACAGGTATGTCTGGAATCAATATTCACACCCTTTCCACAATGCCAGAAGGATTCAGATGTAAAACAGAGGCCATTGAGTTAGGTTTATATGAACAATCTCTAAATTTCCTATTTTTTGATTGACATTGTATCTTCACTAAATTTTCTGCTGTTGTTGTTACCATTTTTGTTTGGAAGTAGGATTATGATAGGGCTGAGCGGGACCACGCAAAATATGTTACCAGATTGTGACAAAGTACAGAAACTGAGAGTAAGCATTTAGAAATGTTCATAGCAATCTGACATGGCTGTGACATCAACTGAATCATCAGTGCATTTACCTTCTCACAGACAATATAGGCCAGGACAGAATGCCAAACTCACATGATGCATCCCGTATGGCTCAAGCCCCAGGCTGGTCCTATATGGCAGGACCACGTACTCCTTTGTGATGGACGGAGAACAAAGAAGTGGTCCATTCCTACAGATCGTTTGAAAAGTACTGGGTTTTGCATCTGAAAATGTTAAAGATGTAAGAGAGGCACTTTGCTTCCTGTTTGCCCATCGTGCAGGGCAGCCATAAGCTGACCAACCTCTCCAAGGTGGCCTGAGCCTCCTCGGGCCCACACCTGTCTCCCCTGGTGAACCGCCAATGCCTCCTTGGTCTGCCATCCCTGTAACCCCAACTACCGCCCCCAACATGTTTTTCACACAGTGTCCATGCCCAGCATGTTCAGTCAGGAACCAGGAGAGGAGGAATCGGGGCACAGAAGTCCCTCCCCGGTCCCTCACACAAGACTTGCAGTGGCACTGGAGTGGAGAAATGATGATAATTTATGGGCAGTTTCTTCTGTTGCTATTATCGCTCCCTCTATTCACCACTTTCGCGATCAGTCCAGGAACATTTTGATTTGGAATTTGGCATCCCTCATGTTACCCGCCAGCACTCTTCTGACTCCTTTTACCTAACATACGTGATTTAGAGCATCAGTAGCATCATTAAAACAGACATAATAGACTAAAATCATGTGTCAAACATGGCAGAAGGGCTTTATGTAAGTCATCTCATCCAACTCATAAAAACTACATAACACACTAAATGATCTCTATTTTTCATAAGAAGGAACCAAAGCTTAAGAAGGTTAAGTTATCTCTCTGAGTAACATGGCTAATAAGAGGCAGGGCAAAGATCTAATTTCAAATCCTTTGTCCTTAACCACTTTAGATAAACAAATATTCAACATTATTAATATTTCCACATAGTTAGTAGTAAATATCTCCATTTTACAGATGAGAAAACTGAGGTGCAGAAAGAGTCAGATGCCTGGCAATAAGACACTTAAGTTCTCGTGACTCAGAATGATGACTTCAGACTACTGCTCTCTTAGAGATTGTGTTTTTCCTTTTGCTACTGCTATCCACAAATGTCCCACTCTGCTGTTTTAAAATCATTACTTGTACTGTATAAATGGAGATTTACCTGAGCTGAATATCTCAGAAAAGGCAACAGCAAAAAATCATTTCACTTAAAGTTATAAATGCCCAGACTATGTTTTTATTTTCATTAATATTTAATTTAGCCTCCTTGTAGGTGAAGGCAAAATGAGGTTGTATACAAAGAAAGAAACTGAACTACATTACAAGGAATAGGATAAAAATAGAACGATGTTAGTTCTCAAATATGATGGTAGATATATTAAAAATTCTAGGCTTACAATGAAAGTATCACATAGCATTTATGTGGACATTGGCAGTTTTTTGAGGCACGTAATCTGGCCTTCATCAAATTTTCAATAACTCAATATGGAACACTGAATCCAAACACTGAGATTCTAAAAATAAGCCCTTAGAAAACATTGTGTGTGTGTGTGTGCATGTGTGTGTGTTTTGTTTTCCTCACAACCAGGCAATCCATTATTTTTTCCCAGATACTTGGGTAGGGAAAGTAAGATTGCTAACTAGACCTTCCTACTCCATGCTCCTAGAACAGTTCATTTCTCGCCTCCCATCATTTCCATTTCTCTGATGGAGCCAAGGTACTCAATGCAATCCCTAGAAAGTAACTCTAGAAAGAGTACTTGTACACTGTGACGGTCAATGTCCTCACTCCTCCCTTCAGACTTTGGGGCCCTCCGGGTTCTGCGTTAGCACCGAGGACAGGACAGGAGAGAAAAGAGATTTTGCTTGTGTGACCGAGCCACATGTTCGTGGTGTGAGTGTGTCCGTGGTCTCAGGATCTGGACTGTTTCTGATGAACAGTGGCAGCCTCTAACAAAGAGGTGGTCTCTGCAAGGTGGTATATGCAATCTTCTTGGGGCAGTGTTCAACTGCACCCAAGCTCCCGCTATCACCGAGGACACTCCTACTGGAGCGGCCATATCCTCCTTCAGGTTGGGTTTCTCCAACACTTGGCCCAAAAGCACCTGGGCATCCCCATGCTTCTTGACTCTCTTCCAACTTCCATGAGCCTTCACAAGGGACCATAGGTGCTCCAGAGGTAGTCTTCTATCCTCTGAGGGCTGAGAAGATAAATATGGGATTGGGATTGCTTCCTTCTTTTTCCCAGATATCTCACGCCATGGTCTTTTCAAACCCTGTTGGCCTGGGATGCTCCACCGGGCCTTTAGACAGCTCTAGACCAGAGGCAGGTACCCACTGCTCTGTTCTCCATATGCCCTCGAATTTCAGGGAATCTATGTTAAACTTCCTCCCAAAGAATTCTCTCACATACATCACCATGAGGACAATACCAGAAAGGGGCTGCGATGTTCAATTCAGTGAACATCCAGCCAGCGGTCCTGCTCCCAGGCTACCCAACCTCTGGTGATTTTTCTGCTGTCCCTCTCACTTAGGTGGAGGCGAGAGGACAGCTTTCATTTTCTATGAACACAGGCCTCCCTCCCTTCCCCCAGGTTAGACTCCCTCCATGAAGCCCTTATATTATCTGGAGTGGGAGGTGCCCGTGACAGTTCCAGGGTAACCAGTGTGTCTGGAGGGTCTTGGCAGGAAGCTGTCTGTCCCAAATGGGGTCAGCTCTAGGGCAGCTCAATGGATTGAGAGCATGTACAGTGAAGATTTCCCTTCCCTTTCAGGTTTGGTGAAATTACCAGAACAATAGGAAAAGTCTCTCTAAACATCATTAACATAGAGAGAAGATCCTTTGCAGTTATTAAACCAACGCATTTCCATTGTCCCTAACTTGCATCTTTCTTCCTGGGTTTACCACCCAAGGGAAGGAAGCTCACACTTAGGACTTCTTTAACAAGACTCCAGGTTTTGCTAAGGAATCAGATTCATGGAATTCCTCTCTCTCTCACCCAGGGCCAGCTTCCCAGGCATCTGACCAGCACAGTAGCACGGAGTCCCATTCTTGTCGCTCAGTGTTCTGCGGTTGCCATCCTGAAATTCCTAATAAGCTTTGGAGAAGGGGCCCTGCATTTTCATCTTGCACTGGGCTGTGTGAATTATGCAGCCATCCTGCTTCCATTAGCATATCCCCCCATCGCAGGCCTCAGGGCCTCCAGGTGAAAGGAAGATAAGAAGCAGTGGAAGAAAAAAGGAAAGAAAAGTCAACAGTGTCTGGTAAGAATTGTAGGAGGAAAGCAGCAGGTGGGGGATGTAGGGAAACAAAGTGGTGAGCCATGTGTCTTGATTTCCCCCTTGACTCCTGTTCTCTGAGAGGAGGGAAGCAGGGGTGAGCAGCACAGAGGAGCCAGACGGAAGAGGGGCTTCAACTTCCAGGGCTGATGAGACATCTGGCGAGAGACCCAGTCTGCCCCTCACCAAAGTGGGCTGACCCAGCAGGATAAACTTGGTGGTACAGGGTGGCAAGGCAGGGGGAGCCCTGATGCTTAACTCTACTGGCCAATTTGGCTCCCGGGCCCTGTGGATTAGAACCTTGGCCTCCAGGGGCCAACTGGAAGGACCTCAGTTCAGCAACCCTCCCACCCACCCTGCATCCGCCCTGGGGTTCCTTGTACTGCCAGAGTCCCCAGCAGTGTCTGATGTGGCAGAGGCCCACACACGGCTTCTATTGGAGGCTGAGCCAGCCAGGCCCTGACCAAGGGCGCCTCCAACAGTCCAGAGGTTTAAAGAAAAATCTAAATGATCAATCTCATTCAAATATCCTTTCTTTCAGTGAATATAAACACTTCAGTTTCTCCAGTTCTCTTTGAACCAACTTTCCCATCTTGCTAGTCCCATCATTAATAAGCTTTTGAGGGCGCCTGGGTGGCTCAGTTGGTTGAGCGACTGCCTTCAGCTCAGGTCATGATCCTGGAGTCCCGGGATCGAGTCCCGCATCGGGCTCCCTGCTCAGCAGCGGGTCTGCTTCTCCGTCTGACCCTCTTCCCTCTCGTGCTCTCTGTCTCTCATTCTCTCTCTCAAATAAATAAATAAAATCTTTAAAAAAAAATAATAAAAACTAAAAAAAATTAATAAGCTTTTGAAATGTGTTCATTTTATATTGAAGTCCCGTTTTTAACTTTAGAATACAGATTTTGATAATGCTTTCTGCCAATATCAAAATACCCAGTTGCAAGAAATATCCTGCCCCTACTTTCTCTCACTCATTTGTGGAAAACAAATATGCAGAGAAAGGTACCTATTTTCCTTAACACAACTAAGGCCTACTAGAGAATATTTTTTAACTTAAAAAAAATTGAAGATAGAAAGAACATCAAATGTTCAGAGGCAGGATAGTATTGTGATTAATAGGGTGAACTCTAGAGCCTGAATAGCTGTTTTACTGGCTTTGTAACTCTAGGCAATGTTTCTTTCTTTCTTTCTTTTTCAAAGATTTATTTATTCATTTTAGAGAAAGCGAGAGAGCGAGCACACACAACCTCCTTCAGGTTGGGTTTCTCCAACACTTGGCCCAAGCATTTTAAGAACCTAGAAAAATGTTTGAAAATTGGGGGAAAAATTACTGACTCCAAAATAATAAAACTGTTAAATCACTATTAATATATGTTTAGATGCCTACAAAATGTAACTTTGTGTCAATAGCACTAATTGTTAAAATTAGTATTCATTAAAATGTCATTACATTTGGAAATAATTAATTGGCCAGATGATGTCATTTTGCAAGAATTCTCAAACATGTACAATTGCCAAGAAATCATTGCCAATCATAAATTAAATGAGTTGCCAAATAATTTCCAAAGGAAGCTCATAAAATTTCTTTCATACAGTTAATATGAAATTAATGTGAGATGTGGGCTTGTATCAATGTGTTTGATAAGAAGTGGAGTACTGTCTCTAAATGTTTGAGAACTTATAGACAACAGGGTCTTAAATGCTGAATGAAGGGCTCGTTGCCCAGAGCCCTCTGGACAGTGAGGGGGTAAGTGCTTTCCTAACTATACTGAAGCAGGCCAGTTAAGTAGGGAAGGTTATTAGCAAGGGGCCATCAGGGCCACAATAAACCCATACAGTACCTTCATGTGATTTAAAAAAAAAGGTGACCCTTCCAAGTAGATATAGTCCAGCCAGAGCACAGAACTTGATGAGCTAGGAGTGGATTCGATTTCAGCACCTATGTATCTCCTGGGCTAGATGCCCTTATTCAGGACACAACATACACAGGCATTCGGAGTAGCCATGATAATACTCTGTGCAAATGTCAGACTCTAAGTAGAGTATTTGTTGCCTACTCTGTGGCTCTCCTTCCCTCCCATAGTATTGAAACCTTAGTCATGTGTTCATGGAAAGTTTTGGCCTCATTACTGCTTTGCTGTAGGAAACTGAGGGGAAGGACACGCCCCATTCTTGTAACAGAAAGAAAAGCAAGAGTCTCTTGCCTTAGGTCAGAATGGTGTAACTGAAGATAGTTGTCCACAGCAGAGTGGGGATAGGGTGAGAGTCACTGGCAGCCAAGGCAGGTTGAACCAGAGCCTGGGAGCACAGAAGCCTATCCCGAGCATGAGACAGCATGCTGCCACAGAGCCCTTAGAAATAACTGGTGGATAATCAAGTGATTTGGGTACTTAAAATTGAGTCCAAGTTTGTTTTGTAGTCACAGGTGAGTGAAACTAAGGTACTAGGCTTCTTTCCTTCACAGAGGCTCTATTCTAACAAAAAATTCAAGCAGAGTAAGAGAGGGTTCGGTAAAACAAATAGAAGTTGCTTTCCCAACTTCATCTCTAGCATATTAATAATTAATTTGTATGTAAATAGCCTAACTACACCAATCAAAAGGCACAGATTAGCGGTGGGTAATAAAACACAGCTCATTTATATGCTGTTTGTGAGAAATTCATTTCGAAGTCAGTAACATGTAGGTCAGATGTCGTAAATGGATGAGAAAAAAGATATACCATGCAAATGTTAATTTTGAAGAGGAGTTACTATACTAATATCCAATGAAGTAGACTCCAGAGAAAAGAAAATTATGAGAGGCAAAGAAAGACATTACATAATGATCAAAGGATCCATCCACCAGGAAGACAGAATGATCCTAAATATGTGCTCATCAAACAACAGAGCCTTAAAGACACAAAACAAAAACTGACAGAGCTGAAAGGAGAAATAGACAAATCTGCAGTTCTAGTTGGGGACATCTCCCTCTAACCAACTGATAGAACTACTAGACAGACAATCAGCAAGGACATAGAAGATCTGAAAAACTCAATCAACTGACGTGATCTAATTGACATTAAAGAACACAACAGTCAACAACAGTAAAATACATTTTTAAAAATCATCCATGGAAAGTTCATGAAGATAGTCCATATCCATGGCCATAAGGCAAACCTAACAAACTTAAAAGAGTTGAAATCTGACCATAATGTGCATTTTCTGATTATAAGGGAATCAAACTAGAAATCAATAACAGAAAGAAAACAAGACAATCTCTAAACATGTGAACATTAAACAACACACTTTTACATAATGCATGGGTCAAAGAGGAAGTTTCAAAGGAAATTTTAAAAATACTTAGAACTGAAATGATAATACAACATACAAAAATATGTAGGATGCAGCTAAAGCATTACAGAGAGGATAATTTATTGTACTAAATTGTTTACATTAGAAATGCAGAAAGGTCTCAAATGGATCAACAAACTAGAAAAAGAAAAGCAAAATAAATCCAAAGCAAACAGGATGGAAATAATAAAATAAATAAATAAATAAATAAATAAATAAATGAAATTGAAAATAGGTAAACAGTTGGGAAAATCAATGAAACAAAAGCTGATTCTTTGACAAAAAAATAAACAAAATTGATAAGCCTCTAGGAAGACTCGCAAAAATAAAAATAGAAGGGACACAAGTCAACAATATCAGGTATACAACAGAGAATACCACTACAGATCCTGCCACCATTAAAAGGATAAACAGGGAATACTACAAAAAGCTTTATACACACAGGTTCAACAACTTAGCAGAAATGGACCAGTTTCTTTAAAACTACAAACTACCAAAATTAGGATTTTCTGTTGGCTTTACTACACCAAAATGCTTTTTTCAGCTTATCCAGTAAGAGATAGGGATATATTTTAAAAATCCAATTTGTCTTCCCAACTTAAGAGTCCAAGTCCTACTCTTCAAAGGAAACTATTTCTAAGAGAAAGTGGGGATTCAATTTTTGGTTTAAAAGGATGCAATGATGTTCTCCAAACCTGTGCTGTGAACAGCAAGGTCCACAGCACAGTAAGCAGTAAAATATACTGGGGAAGGGAATTCACAAAGTTAATTTCTTATTTTTGGTCAGCACTGTTCATGGATTCACTAACCAATTGAGTCCCCTCCTTCAAGTCTAAATTGTCAAAAAAAAATCTTCCTAAAGGAAACCCTCAAGATCAATGGCAAATCACAATTTTTCTCCATTTCCCTGGACTTGTAATTGCCATAAATTCTACATAAAGTGACAGAGGAAAAAAAGAAACAAATACCTCAGCTATGGAGTACACTTACAGAAGCGTCAACCTTGGTTCTCATTTTTTCAGTTACTCTAAAGAATCCTGTTTGTGAGGAATTTCCAGAAAGCATTGCTTCTGACTTCAGAGAGCAGAGCAACTAAACTATCCCAAGAACATTGGCATCAGCCCTAATACTTAAGAGCAACCCTGGTAAGAACGACCCACAGCCTTTCCTAATAAAGCCATTTTGCTGCTCTGCATCAGTACCTTGTTGATAGACTCCAGCACTCCTGCTGAGCTTCCATTAGCAAGAACAGCCATGGGCCTAACTCACCCATGGGGCCAGGGGCCCATCCTTTTCATAACATAATCTCTTTGAGCTCAGCCATTGGACCTAATGGGCATGTTTTCCTTGAAACTATCTCCATGCAAGCCAGGTGCATTTATTCTCTGAAGAATCCATGCCGGAACGCTACACATACTTTCACAGAAATACAAGATTGGGTTCTGAATCTGTGCAGATGCAATCAGCCCAAACTTCATAAAATAAGTGCATCACTTCAGTGTCCCACATCCATCATGTTACCTATTTCTTTTAACATTTAGTGTATGGAAACCTGCCTTTTTCATGTTGGACGGTGATTTCATGGCTTCTAGTAAGAAACATCATTTCTGAACAAAGGCCACCCAGAACCACAAAGGCAGGCACTCAGCCAGAAAAACGAAATCAGTGCTGGAAGGGTCATGTCATTACCTACTACGGGGCCCCTACGAAAAGTATGGAAAAGCGGACAAAGGATCCTCAGTATAATGTGGCCTGGATGCTTACAGATTCTGTAACAGTGCTTCAAGTCATGTTTTGAAAGAAATGAAAATGAATTTTCTGCCCCTTTCTTTATAAGACCTGATGTAATATAAGTTTTAAATGGATTTTGACTACAATTTCCCATAGCCTGAGGGCAAGTCTTTTTTGAAAAAGAGCAGCCATATTTTCAATATTTTACTGATGTGTTGCATTAATCATTTAGAAACACCATCTGCCTCCTTTGTGGAGGGCCCCAGTTCTCAATTTAGAAGAGAAAGTACAACCAAAGAACCCACAGAAACAAAAATTAATCTCTAAAAAAAACTCTAACCCAGCAATAAGTTCTACAGACAGTGGAATGGGGTCCCAGGTGATCCATTGAGAACAATGAAATGAAAGCCAGCACTACGGAGTGCACCGTCTATTAAAATGCCTCTCATCAGTGGCACGGAAGTGCACTTCAGAGGGCAATTCAAAGGGAAGGGCACCAGGGTCACGAGGCTCTTCCTGTCTGACAAGTGGTGGCAGTGCCAAGTGCTAAGTGACAGGACATCGGTCTGTCTGATTACCATGCAGTGTGGTCGTTGGCCAACTTGCAGTGTTCAGGGGTTGTTTGGGGGCAGTGGAGGTAAAGGTGGATGATGTTGAGCATGCCTTGCTTTGCTCTTACAATGAAGAAGCCAGAAATATCAGTGAGGTCGGGGTCATCTCATAACTGGCGATCAAAATTCCCAGAAAAACAAAGCATAAAAATCAAACATTCTGAGGGGTTGGGGAAAAGACCAAGGCAGGACTTAAGCTCTTGGGTTATTTTGCTACCTTCCTGGCCACCGTCTTCCTTGTGAGCTCTCCAAGCACCCCAAGATGTGAAATGAGGGAATCTCTGGCACCAGGTGGGGCTAGTGGGAAGAGGGTGTACATATATGCAACTTGCAAGCATGGTCATGTCAAATCCCATAGATGCCTTTCTCCATGGTCAGCAAATGAATATGGGTCCTGGTACATTTTTTAATCCAGCAAATGCTTGGAACTTTCAGGGCAACTGAAAGTTGCAGTATAGGATAGTAAAATCTGGTTGCTGCATCTATCTTGGTGCGTTGAAAACCATCGTAAGGACTGAGACCCAAAACTCTTCGATCTGTCCTGCATGCTCAGGGCATGGTGTTTCTTCAAATTTCTTAATGTGGAAAACAGAGGCACTAACACTTCACAAGCTCAAAACGTCACTGGTTAATTCTAAATTTCCAATCAGGCTTTTCCCCCCATGGGTTCCCCACAAGTCACGCCACATCTCATAAACAATTTCAGTGTTATTTCAGGGCCCCTGACTGCTTTCCTGGCATAGATGGAGTTTTCTGGAGAGCGGAATTCCACCTCATATTCTTCTATCTGCTTTTCTCCTAGCTTAGTTCCCTTAAGTCTAAGTCAGATTTCTCCCCTCACTCTGCACTTAGTACCTGTAAGCTTACCTGACTACAAATCTCAGCACACCCACTTCATCTCCTGTAGATCATCTTCAGACCCTGTAGGTCCATTTAATAACTCTGCAAACTAATTTCTTTTTTTTTTAAAGGTTTTATTTATTTATTTGAGCAAGAGAGAGCGAGAGAAAGAGAGAGAGAGAGAGAATGCTCTTGAACAAGTGCGGGGGAGGGGCAGAGGGAGAGGGAGAAGCAGACTCCCCGCTGAGCAGGGAGCCCAACATGGGGCTTGATCCCAGAGCCCTGGGATCATGACCTGAGCCAAAGGCAGATGCTTAACCGACTGAGCCACCCAGGGGCCCCCAAATTAATTTCTAATGTGGAGAAGGTTCAAATCCCTTCCATAAGTGGGGCTGAAAATATGCTCCCTAGCTTAGGAGTCATTTCAGACCGGAGGTGCTATGAAGCTGTAGTGGAATCTCTCAAATGCTGCAGGAACATGTGTGAGGAAGCTAGAAGGGCAGGATTTCCTGTCAACACAGGATGGAAGGTGAAACATGAATTCCGTATACATGAAATCTGCTACCCATTGTTTTTCTGAAGGTACGGTTGTCACTTTATAAAACAGTCCAGTATTTTTTATATTGTGTAATTATGTTTTTCTAGATGTATCTGTGCTTCATAGTATGTTCTCATAATTTCACTTAGCATAGCATGTGTTATCTTTTGCTTTATATTTCCTTTCCAACCCCTATCTATCCCTTGTCTCCCTGCACAATTACACTTAGAAATAGGAAAACCTATCTGTGAAGCCACACTCAAAAAATGCACTTGAGGTTCATGTAATATGCTCTACTACAGATGCTCTTAGCCACTTTTTCTCCATCAGCAACCAAAATGCCATCAACAGTGAATTTTGCAGGAGGGGCGACATTTTTCTCAACTTAGCTCTTCCAGATCATGGAAATAAAGGTAATATTCAAGGTCAAACCCAGGGAATACTTCCTGGAATAAAAAAAAAAAAACATAGTGAAATCAGTGAAACCAGACTCTTTGCTGCTTCCCTCAAGAAAACAGTCTTCTTGGGGCGCCTGGGTGGTTCAGTAGTTGAGCGTCTGCCTTCGGCTCGGGTTGGGATCCCGGTGTCCTGGGATCAAGCCCCACATCGGGCTCCCTGTTCAGCGGGAAGCCTGCTTCTCCCTCTCCCACTCCCCCTGCTTGTGTTCCCTCTCTCGCTGTGTCTCTCTCTGTCAAATAAATAAATAAAATCTTTAAAAAAAAGAAAAAGAAAAGAAAGCTGTCTTCCTTGAAGACAATTATGCATGTTAAATAATATCAGCTAGGTTTTATTGAGCTCTTACTATGTGCTGGACATATGCATTATCCACATACGCCATTAAGAGCTCACCAACCCTACGAGGAAGTTATTATTGGACCCATTTGATGGGTGAGGCAACAGGCATCATCCTGCTGAAGCCTACAGTTAGTATCAGACAAAGCCAGTAAGCTATAAAATCACAGTTTGTATGAAACAAAGCCAGAGTTCAGACCAGGGTCTGTCTGCCATCAAGGTTTGTGCTTTTCCTCTCTGCTGCAGTTAAGGGGCATCTTCTACAAGGAAAGCCAGCCTAGTGTATTTGGCTATAACTTTTCCACCACAGATGCTGATTATTCAACTTTAAAAAACACCCTGTGTAAAGAGTAGTCTTTTTTTAATAGAAATTATAACAACAGTAGTTCTAGGGAACCAATCCCTCTAACATGACCCGAAACATGAAACTAATGAACAATTTCTTAATTGGTTGTGACCATTGCCACTTAATTCAGGATAACATGAAAGCCAATTTCATATAATCACCGCTCTGCTGTCCCCAGGATATCTAATGGACTTTCTCAGAGGCCGGTACTAACTCTAGGCCCTGAGAAGGTGGTATGCATTAATCACAGAAGCCATGTGTTAATTTCATACCACCAGTAAATAACTCCCAGAATTCATCTTTCTAAGGTTTAAAGGAGGAAAATCATAAAAAGTACAACAGAGTTCAAAAGGCAAAGCAATCCGAGGAAGACCGATACGCCTTGGTAACCCGTGAGAGGCCACCCATGTATCAGAGAGTAATATAAGTGACACATTGTTCACCATAATTACCCTCAGTTACCAAGGACAGTTTCGGTATACCCATCACCAGCACAGTAACTATTAAAACATTTTAAAGAAATATAATCAATGATTAATTTATGCGATCGATCACATTTACCCAACTGATTGCAAGTAGTTTAAATATTTTGACGATTAAAGGGGCACCAGGGTGGCGCAGTCGGTTAAGCATCTGACTCTTGGTTTCAGCTCAGGTCGTGATCTCACAGTCGTGAGACTGAGCCCCATGTTGGGGACACTTTCTCCCCCCCCCCCCGCCCCCCCCCCCCCGTCAAATAAATAAATAAATAAACCTTTAAAAAAAAACAGTAGACCTGAAGTATTAAGCTACATTAAATATCTCTGTGATGATGCCAGACACCACAATTTAACCTAGATGATAGCCAAGGCCACTGACTCCTGGCCAAGGGCACCGCGCTCCTCCCCTGACACTAGAGGATCCAGCAACTTGAACACACAGCTCCGCGGCCTGCTTGCCCTGACAATGAAATGAGGCCACATTTGAAAAATTGCTGTTTTTTAAAGCACTCAAGAAAACCAAAACAAACAAAAACCCTGGTGTCTGGAAAGCAGGAAAGGGAACTCCCCAGAGAGAAAAGGCCTGACCTCACCTTACTGTATAACTTCCCAAATCCTGTGACCATGCTAAGGGACCTCTGATTAACAGAATACAAATCAATTAATAATAGTGAGAGGGGTGTACCTGAGGAAAATCACATCTGCTCTTCTTTTTCTATGCTCATTTCTTAAGGACTACATCAGCACATCTGTGGGCCCACTGGTTCATTTTAACTCACTCTTTGGGCTTGGATTCATTTAGATTTCCAATGTCCTTCAGCATTCTGGCCACTGGACCTGGGACAAAAAGCCTCTTTGGGTAGGTTCTGGGACTGTTATGACTGTAGTACCCTTCAAACAATATATAAATAAAACTACTCAAGATTATGTGCTTCAGATGCACAGAGAAAACACACTTCTGAAAAAAAAAAAATGACCTTTTAAGGACTTAACTATCATACATATTGGCATCAAAGACTAATGAAAAGACTAGAAATCTTGCAGATGTTGGTGGAATTCAGAGAACTGGGTTTTGAATTCCTGTTTCACCACTTATTAGCTGGATAACCTTGAACAAGTTACATTATTTCTGGAAACCAAATTCTTCTCACCTGTTAATTAGAGATAAAATGGGCTCCTTGCCTCATAGGGTTGTTATGAGAATTTAAATGAGATAATGTATGCTTATCACAGATCCTGGCATTTTATAAGTGCTCAATAAATGTTAGTTGCTAATATTTTCATTAAATGTAATCATATCTTTCCCCAGGCAGTTCGTACATGTAGATACAACTGAGAATATTTGCCAAAAAAAAAAAAGAAAAAAGAAAGAACATTTGCCAGATTCAGATGAATGGAAAAATCTCAGCAAACTTTGATGTTTTGTCTATGGCTTTCATGTGTGTGTTCAGCCCTCACGTTTATCTTAGATAATCTAAAAGAAGCCCCAAACACCTGATTCATTTAGGAAGCAATCACTGAGTCCCCAGTGGTACATAAAGAAAGAAAAAAAAGATTCAAGAGCTTGCCTCCATGTTTACTCCCAATGACCAAACTGACCACAGCGAAGGCATCAGAATTTCTAACTTTGCTTTGAGTCATTTAACAAATGTGGCCATGTGGTGATTCAATATAATAAAAAACCCTAAATCGGCCATGATATAGCATTATAGATTCCATCAGAAGTATCAGCTACAGGAAAGTCACTCAGAAATCCAATGGACTAGAAGCCACTAGATGGAAAAGACCAAATCTCATCCCTTTGAAAAAGGAACACAAGGAAATATGAGGTTGATTTCCAAACAGAATTAATGAATGAAAATGATACATAAATTATAGTATAAAAATATTTCTGCTGTGGACATATGAAATAACTATAAAATTAATAATAAAAATCTTTAACTTTTCATTTCTACAGAGTAGGGATTCTCCACCTTTATACTGCAGGTCTTCATTTCTGGTAAATGGCCATCTTTTGTTATTTTCACATGGTTCACGAACCTTTTTTGCTCACCTCACCTGCAGAATAAACTGCTGCTAATTCTCATCTGTGAATTTTACTTTTTATGTAACTTTTTTCAGTCAGTTAGAAATGATTAGAAGTATTATTAATGAAGATAATGCATTTCTATCTAGGCAACTTGTTTCATATTGACATCAATGTAACATCAAAATCATATCAACAAAAGCATTAAGAACAGAATAGGTAATGGATGGAACTTCTCAGGGAGCATGAAACAACCAACTGAATTTTGGTTCTTCCTCCAAAATATGTTTTTTTTTTTAATTTTCATGTAAATAGTGTCATTCTAAAGCACCATATGCGCAGAATGAAACAAGTAGACACAGCTGGCTTCTGGCCATAGCAGATGGAAGGAAACCAATAAAGCAGTTAAGCATCAAGCTGAAGGGCTCGCATGCACGCGCGTGCACGTGCACACACACACACACACACACACAGACTCTTAATAAATATCATCTGATGTTGGTGAAGTACTCAGTTTCAGTGGGAAGCCCAGATGATAGGTGGCACACATGAAATTATGAACAACTGTATAAACACTGACAGGGTGGATGTGTTCTTGCTGCTCAGTTAAAATATGAAGTACATTAATGGGCACTGGCACACACAAATCATCTCAAACTTCCTAATTTCATGACTTCTTCTTGCACAGATAGCTTTCAGAACTATACCCAAATTTCCACACCACATGCTTTGCTATAACCTCCCAGAGAATGCCAGGATTCATGAAACCACTTTTAAAAGGTGTCCTGAGAGGTTGTCAACCTGGCATACAGATCTGTGACTCTTGTGCGGAGCCCAGAAGTCCCAGGCTTTGTCATGCCTGCTAGGGGAGGACAGACCCTCACTCCCGGCTGGGCAACTCGCTGGTGGGACTCCTTCATGCTCCCTCTGCCCCAGGAAATGTACTATCTGTTTTTAGTATTTCTAATGTAGGCAGGTCAGCTGAACTCCTCCCAGGAAATGGCATTGCGAATGGCATGTGTCAAGAGGAAAAAGGAATTTTGGAATGTTCTGCTCCTCATCTCACACATTAAAATCTATTGTTGCTGACTAGCTGTGTGTTCTCAAGTAACTCACTTAACTTCTTTGGACTTCAGTTTTCTATTCTGCAAGATGATAGAACTGCAACTCTCAGGCACCTTCCAATTCAAATACTCCATGACAATTAGCTGTGAAGTATTCCAAGCCCATAAAATTTATGTAAAGCTATCTGGGAAGAAGAGTCTATGACAAAAAGGCATTTAAAATTCACAGAAAAGACCAATTGCCTTATAAAAACGGAAACTAATAGAGGAAAAAAAATCTGAGCCCCAAATATAACTTATTAGACAACTGTGTGGTAAATAGAATTATTGGCCACTCTCCTATAGTGTAGTATACCTCCCTGCCATATGCTGATAGTGTATGGAATGTACTTCTCTACCCCTTGACCTTGGACTTGGCCATGTAACTCACTTTTTTCAGTGGGATATTAGTGAAAGTAATACAGAGACTTAAAATGTGCCTGTGCACTGGGGTTGCCCTCCTGAGCATCTGCCATTGCCACAGGGAAAACATACCATGAGAGTCACTGTCCATTCAGTCTGAACCCCAAAACAGACTCATTCAACAGCAACAATCCTAAATTGGGCCTACAGCCTGGAGCAGCTGAGTCCAAGTGAACTTCACAGACCCATAGGCAAGAAAAAAAGTACTTTTGTTGTAAACCACTGAGATTTTGAAGTCATTACATAGCATGATTCCAAGAAAAGCTGACTAATAAGCCCTGCAAGGAAATAACATAGGAAGTATGAATAAAATGCCTAGAGAACTTGAGAAGATAAACACCTACTATATGGGTTCTGTATAAATATCTGTCAAGATTCTATATCACAGAACCTACAATGACGTGTACCCAACATGGTCACAAGTGTGTCAAGATGACAGTGATGTCAACTTGAAAACTGCACAAAAATTATCCAAAGAATATGAAAACACTAACTCTTCTATGCTCGATTTAAAAAAAACATAATGAATAGCCATAAATGGTTAGCTTGATAACAGAATTAGATCTTTATTGGGAAAGTGGTAAAATTATGGAAAAATCTGAAAGTTCCTGAAACTTCATTTGAATATTGGTTTTCACAAACTACCACGTACTCTTTTTACATTGCATGCAGCCTGGGGATGCTACAGATGTTGGCCACCCTAAGCCACACACCTTTTTTTTTCCCTTTGCAAACAGACTTTCATTTTTTAATTTTTAAAAATTCAGATATAATTGACGTATAACATCCTGTAAGTCTAAAGTATACATGTTGGATTGGCACATTTATATATTGCAATATAATTACCACCTAAGCATTAGCTAACATTTCTATGTTACATAATTATCATTTCTTTTTTGTGGTGAGAACAATTAAGATCTAGTCTCTTAGCAACTTGGAAGTTTATAATATAGTATTGTTGACTATAATCACTATGCTGTGGATTTAGGTCTCCAGACCTTACTCATCTTCTAGTTGCAAGTTTGAACCCTTTGACCCACCCCCCCCCCGTTTCCCCAACACCCCCCCCCCCCCCCCCCCCCCACCACCCCAGCCTCTGGTAACCACCATTCTACTCTGTTTTCAGAACTATGGCTTTTTTTGGATTCCACATATAAGTGATATCTTACACTATTTGTCTTTCTCTGGCTTATCTCACTTAGCATAATGCCCTCAAGATCCATCTATGTTGGTACAAATGGTAGGATTCCTTCTTTCTCATGGTTAAATTATATTCATTCATATATATATATATATATTCAGATATATATATATATATATATATATATATATATATATATATATATCACACCTTCTTTACCCACGCATCCATTGACAGACACTTAGGTTGTTTCCACATCTTAGCTATTGTAAATAATTCTGTAATGAATATGATTGTGGAGGTATCTCTTCAAGATACTAATTTTAATTCCCTCAGAAATATGTCTAGAGTAGAATTGCTGGATCATATGATAGCTCTATTTTTAATTTTTAAGAAGCCCTCATACTGTTTTCTTTAAGGGTTGCTTTCCATGTTCCATTCCTATTTCCATTTTACATTTCCACAAACAATGCACAAGAGTTCCCTTTTTCCACATCCTTACCAGCATTAATTATTGCTTGACTTTTTGATAATGCCCATTCTAACAGATGTGAGATGGTATCTCATTGTGGTTTTGATTTGCATTTCCCTGATGATTGGCTATATTGGGAATCTTTTCATGAACATGTTGGCCATTTGTTCTTCTTTGGGAAAATGTCTATGCAGGTCCTTTTCCATTTTTAAATTGGATTTATTTGTGGTGAAAAAACTGAGAGATCAGGAATAAGACAAGGATGTTCACTCTCACCACTTTCATGCAACATAATATTGGAAGTCCTAGCCACAGCAATCAGACAAGAAAAAGACATAAAAGGTATCCAGATTGGTGTGAAAGAAGTAAAACTTTCACAATTTGTAGATGACATGATACTATATGTAGAAAACCCTAAAGAATCCACCAAAATACTACTAGAACTGATAGATGAATTCAGCAATGTCACAGGATACAAAATCAATGTACAGAAATGTGTTTCATTTTTATACACTAAGAATGATGTAGCAAAAAAAAAAAAGAAATTAAGAAAACAATGCCATTTACAATTGCATCAAAAATAATAAAATATATAGGAATAGACCTAACCAAGGAGGTGAAAGACCTACTCTGAAAACTATATAACATTAATGAAAGAAATTGAAAATGACACAAACAAATGAAAAGATACTCCATGGTCATGGATTGGAAGAACAAATATTGCTAAAATGTCATACTACCCAAAGCAATCCATGAGATTTAATGCAATCTCTTTCAAAATAACAACAGCACTTTTCACAGAACTAGAATAAACAATCCTAAAATGTGTACGGAACCACAAAAGACCTCAAATAGCCAAAGCAATCTTGAAAAGGAAGAACAAAACTGGAGGTATCATAATCCTGGATATTATTAAGGAGAGCATGTGTGGTGATGAGCACCGGGTGTTATACGCAACTAATGAATCACTCAACACTACATCAAAAACTAATGATGTACTATATGCTGGCTAATTGAACATAATAAAAAATAAATAAATAAAAATAAATAAAAAAGATACACTATAAATCTATAGTAGTCAAAACAGTATGGTACTGGCACAAAAATAGACACATAGATCAACAGAACAGACTAGGGATCCCAGAAATAAGCGCATAATTATGTGGTCAGTTAATCTTCAACAAAGAAAGCAAGAATATCCAATGGAAAAGACAGTCTCTTCAACAAATGGTGTTGGGAAAACTGGACAGCCAAATGCAAAAGAATGAAACTGGACCACTTTCTCACACCATACACAAAAATAAACACAAAACGGATTAAAGACTTAAATGTGAGACCTGAAACCATAAAAATCCTAGAAGAGAGCATATGTAGTAATTTCTCTGACATTGGCTTGTAGCAACATTTTTCTAGATATGTCTCCTGAGGCAAGGGGAAAAAAGCAAAAATAAACTATTGGGACTACATCAAAATAAAAAGCTTCTGCACAGCAAAAGAAACAATAAAACTAAAAGACAACCTACTGAATGGGAGGAGATATTTGCAAATGACATATCCGATAAAGGGTTAGTATCCAAGATATATAAAGAACTGACACAACTCACCACCAAAAAAAAAAATAATAATAATCTAATTAAAATGGGCAGAAGACATGAACAGACATTTCTCCAAAGAAAACATACAGATGACCAACAGACACATGAAAAGATGCTCACTATCACTAATCATCAGGGAAATGAAAATCAAAACCACAATGAGATATCACCTCATGCCGTACATGGCTAAAATAAAAAACACAAGAAACAACAGGTGTTGGTGAGGATATGGAGAAAAAGGAACACTATGCACTGGTGGTGGGAATGCAAACTTCTGCAGCCACTGTGAAAAAAGGTATGGAGGTTCCTCAAAAATTTTAATAGAACTACCATATAATCCAGGAATTCCACTACTGGGTATTTATCCAAAGAATATGAAAACACTAATTCAAAAAGATATATGCACCCCTATGTTTATGGCAGCATTATTTACAATAGCCAAATTATGAAAGCAACCCAAGAGTCCATTGATAGATGAATAGATAAAGAAGATGTATACACACACACACGCACACACACACACACACAGGAATATTATTCAGCCATTAAAAAGAATGAAATCTTGACATTTACAACAACATGGATGGAGCTAGAGGGCATAATGCTAAGAGAAATAAGTCAATCAGAGATAGACAAATACCATATGATTTCATTCATATGGGAAATTTAAGAAACAAAACAAATAAACAAAGAAAAAAAAGAGACAAATCAAAAAACAGACTCTTAACTATGGAGAACAAACTGATGGATACCAGAGGAGAGATGAGTGGGGGGATGGGTGAAATAGGCGAAGGAGAATAATAGTACACTTACCACGATTAGCACTAATGTATACAATTGTTGAATCATTATATTGTACACCTTAAAGTAATATAACACTGTATGTTAACTATACTGGAATTAAAATTTTTAAAATAATAAAAACCTTTAAAAACAAATCAGATTATTTGCTTTTTTCTATTGAGTTGTATGAGTTCTTTACATATTAACCTTTTATCAGATATATGGTTTGCAAATATTTTCTCCCATTCAATAGGTTGCCTTTTCAATTTATTGGTTGTTTCCTTTGCCGGGCAGAAGCTTTTTAGTTTAATGGAGTCCCACTTGTTTATTTTAGTTTTTGTTGCCTAAAGCACACACTTTCTTAAGAGACAATGTTTGAATTTTCCTAGGATCTAGAAGCTACTGAATTTGGACAAATCAACTTTCTAGAGAAATGTGTACATATCTGTCTCATAATTAAATAATATAATTACTATGTTGCATCTAATTTTTATGCTGTTCTGTCTATTGGAGCCAGAAATCCTGCTCAAGCAACCTTATGGTTTCTATAGTAAACGCACCAAAGTCTTTGTTTTGTTTAATAGCCTCAGCAGAGAGGACCACAGAATAAACTAGTCAGAGAGGATAAATTTCCAAAACTCAATTTCAGAGCACCAGTCACAGTAATAAGAATTTTATTTTAACCACTTGGTAGTAGATTATGCAGCCATTGAAAACAAGGTTTGTGAAAAAATTGTGATAATCTATAAATTAATTGTGGTGTAATTTTAAATGAAAAAAAGCAGCATACATAATAGTATCAATAGTAGGATCACAACAATGTAAAAAACGTGCACCAGAAAATCAGATTTGGAATGTTCTCAAAATTGTTAACACATTGTCTTTGAGTGGTAGAGCATTTGAGTGATTATATTTTTTCTATTTTTCTGCATTATCTATTTTCCAAATTGAATATGCATTATTCAAAATATCTTTTGAAATTACTTTTCCTAAATTACAACTTTATTCTTTCAAAATGTAGTTTTCCTTTTTGGTATACTCTGTTCAGTCTTCTTCCACATCCTTACCAAAAAAGGGGAAATGCAAATTAACCTTGAAATAGAGTTTATGTATTTATATCTGATGCTCAAAAATTTTGTTGATTACCAACAGCACAAATGTTTGATCCCACAGCTAAAATTTCAGGTGCATTTTTTTTTAAGCCAAATGTTAACCAGAACGATGAAATAATATAATCTCTACAGAAGAGTTGACAGTGCCTTACAGCATGGTCATTAAAAATGAAGATGCCATCTCATTACTGCAAGATCAGGGAAATTTTGACATTACACAGGACATGAATATATCACGTCCCCAAAACACAGCAATCATGTCTTCAAATTTGTAATTATTTCAACAGAATGGGCTGGCCTGACTCAAAAGTTATATTTAAATAAGTTATAAATACTTTAATCTCAAAAGAATAAATAATGAGCTTATTCTTCATCCCAGAGAGTTTCAAAGATTTTATTTAATAGAATATCATGAACTCTATTTCTTCAAAGACAAGTAAAAAATAGAAATATGAAGTAATTTTCATAAGGCCACACAGAGTAAAATATGACTATGCGATACTTCCTGATTTATGAATCTTTCCTGAGTGTGTCATTAGAATCTTGAAAATATATGTTACCACTGAGCTATACATAAGAAGAAAAGTTTTTCTAAATCAAAATTCCCATGTTGCAAAAGTAATTTCGTATAAGGCAATATTTAGTGTTTTCATTTCCAAAGCAAACATTAAAAAAAAAATAAAACTACCTCCCACTTGGCTTTGTGGGAAATTGCTACTAATAACTATTGTTAAACAGTTTGCAAAAATATGACATGCTATTTCATTGCCTGATAATAAGCTCAGCAGAACAAAGCATAAATAAATAGCTCTATGCTATTGTTTTTCAGCTTCAGAAAATTACACATGCTTCTACTAGTTGATAATCTTGTGCACTTAAAATCTAGAAACCTCATTAAAAATTAATAGTCTTGTATCATAAATAATATAAGCATATCTTTAGAAGATTTGGAAGGCAGAGTATTGGCACTTGGAAAAATCAACAAGGAAAGACGATTATGTCACACTTCAAAGATTCACCTAAGTTTTTAGGAAGGCTCAGGAACGATTGTGGGAGTTTGCTTACCGTGCAAATTCTCTTATGATTTGTAAGGGCCAAGAAACAGCAAAAATTACCTCCTATCCCAACACACAAGTACACGCGCACACACACACTAGTTATGTCAAAGCAACTAAGATCACCTGCTAATTGATTTTTTTTTTTTTAAAGCAGGGGCTCCACTACATTTTTTTTTTTTTTTTTTGTCCTCATAAAGAGAAAATACTTCTGCGTGCTCCCAGGTGGCTGTGGTGGAGGAACAGAAGCCTCGCCAGGGTTAATGGAAGAATGACCAACTTGTGGAGGAGACTCCAGTGAATGATGTCATGTGTGGTTAATTGATACTAGAAAGAGCAGTGCAGACACTTTTAAGTCATAAGATTACAAAGGGGACCAATCAATAGAGCACCCTAACTGTGGGGGGGGGCGGTAATTAGAAACAATTTGCCTCCATAAAAAGGAAGTTTTCCTAAGCATGCCCTCTGCCCTTGAGGAAGAGGAGTGACCAACGGGGTTGGTAAATTTGGGGCAAACGCTCTGATCCACTGTACTTTTCTTCCTCCTGAGAGTGTGCCTGTTGACACAGAGTATGAGTTTTCTCTGCTCCTCTGTGCCAGAGCCTCTCCTGGGCAGGGGTCCTCCTCCTTGGGAATTCTGCCCCAGCCAGGTGGCCCCTGAGGCGGTAGGGCAGTTCTACCTAACTCAGGACTTCAGCCGTTAGTGACCCATGTGGCCAGCACAGCCAAAGCCAACGCCTTCCTTCTGGCTTCTGGAGACAGCTAGTCCCTGTCTTTCTGCTGTTTTATAGCTGAACTTTTTCAGAAACTAAGCCTCTCTGCGTATCAGTTTTAGGGTGGTCTTGTTCTGATGATGCCATAGCAAATCACTACACTTGTTCGCAGGGAAGGACTTTCACTTACTGCCGACTGATTTGCAAAAACTCCAAGCCAGATCCACTGCCTGATTTATAAGGAAGCCATCAATTATCACAAGAGACAGTGAGTCCACACTTGAATAATCTGTTTACCAGCATCACAATTCTGGCCACAGCACATTATGGACTTGCACTATTATTTATTAATGTTGCTCTTTTTAAAGGCTCATTTTATTTTACTATAAATTATTATGCCAAAGGGAAACTACGTTACCACTATGAAAGGAAAATGAGTACTACTTGTCAAGGATTAACACCAAAAATGTACATAGCACTTACCATATGCCAGGCACCATTAGAAGTGCTTTACAAACATTAACTCTTTGACTTCTCACAACAATCCTATGAGGTAGGTACTATCATTGCTGTCATTTATAGATGAGAAAACTGAGGGATGGAGAGATTAGGACATCTGCTCAAAGCCAAGCAGCTAATGAGGGGCAGACTGGGATCTGCCCCACGTGTCCTGTATCAGGTGTCCTGGCTCTAAAGTCAGCTCTGACAGACCCCCAATATAGAAAGACAAAGACAGCGAAAAGAAAATCGATGTTCTCACTGTATAAAAATAAAAATGAAATGCAACTAATAACAATTGGTAACAAAAATTCACACCTGTAAATCTTATTTTTCTTGCACAAGAGATAACTGTTAATGATCAGTTGATAATAAAATTTTAAATTTAAAAATAAAAATGAAATACAAAGAATAACAACCAATCGATTTATAAAAATCCACTCTGGAAAATTCTATTTTTCTCATGCAAGAAATAACTGTTGACGATAAGTCAATAATAAAAACTTCATTTTGAGTAGCTTCATTATAAGATCAATTAGAGTAATATGCCCTGAAGGGAAAAGAGTGTTTTAATTCGTTTTTCTTCCTCTTTTGCTATGTCTTGAGCAGAAATCCATAGAGGTTGAATAGACCTGAGTCACTTTTAGTTTATCTAATGGCATTTTTCCCCACCACATTCTTCAGTGTACTTATCAGTAGTGATTCTTTTTTTCTTTTTTTTTATTATTATGTTATGTTAATCACCATACATTACATCATTAGTTTTTGATGTAGTATTCCATGGTCCATTGTTTGCGTATAACACCCAGTGCTCCATGCAGAACGTGCCTTCTTTAGTTCCCATCACCAGGCTAACCCATCCCCCCACCCCCCTCCCTTCTAGAACCCTCAGTTTGTTTCTCAGAGTCCATAGTCTCTCATGATCCCTCACTCACCTCTTTCCCCACAGGAGCCTGCCTTCAAGTGATTCATGTAGTCGGTTCTTGGCTCTACTGCTTCAGTTTCACCCTAGCTAAATAATACTATATCTGTGAAGTTAGGGATTTGATGTGCTATTCTTTTCATAACATATGCATGAAGAGAGACAGCAGTAACTCTCCTCCACTCCACTCCTTTGCTTCCTGGTCTCACAGCGACTACACATGTCCCAGCTTCCCTTGCAGTTAGGTGGGGTCACGTGACTGGCTCTAGCCAATAAAGTGTGAGCAGAAGTGATTCATGGCACCTTCAGGGATCCTGAACGTCCTCTGTTTGTCTATGGCTGGAGAAAGCAGACTCAAGGACCTACCTAGAGGAACCCAAAAGCCCAAAATAGGAGTCTGAGTCCTTAAATGACTGTGGAACACAGGACTAACTCCCACCAAAGTCAACACCGGATATGATGTGAGGTGAGAAATAACCTTTCACTGTCTTACTTTGAGATCGTTATGATAGCAGTTACTTTATTCTGATGAATATGATGCATTAAAACAAATACTTAACTCCTACTATTTGAAAATCATTTCTCCATGTATCTTTAAAATGGCAATTCTTTGGTAAACACCAGTGTGAGAGGCACAGCCCCTGCTGTGGTCCTTCCATGGAAAATATGCTTCCAGACACCGATGAAAATAATCAAAGGCTGCATCATACCAGGTTCTAGCTAAATCGGCTCTAAACTTACTGGTTTTTCTCTTTCTGCTAATCCTTCATTGTAACAGGCATACTGAATGAGTAAAACTCATTGGGGTTTAATCACCAAAACTTGTTTTTTTCTTTTTTTTTTTTTTTTTAAGATTTTTATTTATTTATTTGACAAAGAGAGAGATAGCAAGAGCAGGAACACAAGCAGGGGGAGTGGGAGAGGGAGAAGCAGGCTTCCCGCCGAGCAGGGAGCCCGATGTGGGACTCGATCCCAGGACTCTGGGACAATGACCTGAGCCAAAGGCAGACGCTTAACAACTGAGCCACCCAGGTGCCCCCAAAACTTGTTTTTTTCTAATGGGCTCTTTAAATCCAATTAGACCCTTCTCCTCACACTGACTTTTATGGTCATGCTTCGGTTTAAAAAAAAAGAAAAGAAAAGAAAGAAAAACCTACTGTCATTTTAAATCACAATTGCAATCTCAATTCAGTATTTTGAAACGACTAATTGGATATAGTAAGCAAAAGCTCAATTGTCAAAGTTACTATTCCTCCCTTCACTTGCCCTTCCCCATCCTGGGCCAGCAGCCGGCTGGAGGAGGAGAGTCTGGTTAACATCTTCTGTATTAAATTTGAAATTTCTCCCCCATGTCCCCACTGCTATTTCTGACCTGTGTCCCATCCAGGGTTGAAGCCACAAGGGGGAGGAAGTAAAAGGGCGGGAGAATTTCTACTTGACAAGTCCTATGGTCATATAGTGCTGTTTTTTCTGGTGTTGGTGGACATTTAGAGCTGATGTCTTTTGTTATTGTGGGTATTTTTATGGGTTCTCTGGAGACTCTTTTCTGGGTCTCCCTGACTGAACCCCCTAACTGACCGATGCTTCTCATTTGGCTGCCCATTCCCAAACATCCTCAGTTTCTGTCCCCTATCCCCTCACCCCCATATTTATCTTGCTAATTTCTTTACTTGCTTATTGTCTGTTCCGCTCTACACCCCCACATCACTAACCTGTCAGCTCCATGACCAACGTACACCTCACAGCCTTTTACAGCTGTGGTCTCCCTACCCTGGGGCAATCCTGTTAGAATTATTCCAGGCCATTGGTTCAATGGCTGGTCCCTAGGATTCACATTCTATCACAGGGCAGAGGAGTTAGACACGGCTCTCTTCCCCCGGCCAGAGCACTCACTGTCCCCATCTCTCTGGCTCCTTTGATTTCCCAGTGAGGCTGGGGGAAATGAGACACCAGCTGGCCAAGCCATCCTACCCACAAGGGTCCCATGTGAAGCTCTCTGGGTAGCTGGGTGAGAGTCCCCTCCTCAGATTTTCGGTGAGGGCCTAAGCACATCCCTACTTCTCTTGCTTAGTTTAAGCAGAATCACAGTACAGCTTTCCCCTGAGAAACCCTCCTCACAACTCTGTTTTAATTTTGAATATAAATTCACTTATCTTTGACATAGGTGAGGGGCTTCATGAATCGTATAAGTGGTTCTCAGTCTTCCCTTTCTAAATTCTGCTTACATTTTAACATTTCTTTTTGGAGTGGACCTTCTATTTTTCTTGGTGCCTCCGCCAGAACTTCACAATCCTGTTCTCCTAGTTAAATTGAGGTCTTCCTTGTGAGCGCACATTCCAGTTAATGCATATTTCCGGGCTCCAGGTGTCCTATGTAACACGTCTACACCTTCGTGCGGCTTACCTAGTATTCCCTGCATGTAGCAATTGCTCGATTTGGTGGGTCAACAGCTCTTCCGCTGCCATTTGTTTCCGCATACAATTTCATTTTCTTCCCACCACCTCTGTTGGGGACTTTGTCAGTCTAAGTTTCTATTTTTTCCATATTCACAGGGTAGCATTCCAGTTGGAAGTGAAGGCTAAAGAACAATTCTTGAAGTGGTTGCTTCGTTTTTACTCAGATTATATGTTGGAGATCGATGAAAACATCAAAATGTTCTAAGGATGCTTTTCTTCACACTCAACACAGATGAGGAAGTTTCACTGCCCACCTCTAAGTTATCTTGCTCAGTTCTCTGTTTACTTGCTTATTGTCTGTTCCTCTCCCCACCGCACCCCACCGCATCCCACCCCACTAACACGTCCATCCCATGATAGTAGAATTTCCCCACCAGGCTGACTCTCCCCAGTGCCAATGACTGTGACAGAGAAGCTGCCCTAAACTAGTGCCTCCCAAACTTCAGGGCCCCAAAATCACCTGGGCATGATACTAAATCAAATGTTCTTTGATGAAATAATAGTTAACTTTAATCAGCCGGCCTGGGGTAGGCCGAGAGGCTGCTTTTCTAACAAGCTCCCACGTGAGAATGATGGTCTGCAGGCAACCACACACTGAGTAGCCAGGTAGAAAAATATTTGTTGAATGAATTTTACTTTTTACATCGCTATTTGTTATTTATGGTATTTTAGGGAGACTGATGGAGATCATGGGGCAAGGAGCCCTTCAGAATTGTCCCTTGCCACCACCACTGACTGTCCCCAATTTTAGCCTCTGTTCTCATCTTTCTTGGCATCAACATCTGATGTCTTTCACTCGGCTTCACGTGAGCCCATCCTTCCTGCAACAAAGTCTCCGAGTGCTGACAGCGATAAGTGTCCTTTGTCAGAGTCTGCTCATGGTCTAGGAAGGATTTCAGAGGACACGGTGCAAAAGGGCCAGACCTTAGCTTGGGGTGGAGGACTCTAAATTGCACAAGTCTCAGCAAGGCTCAAAGGAAAAGACCCAGCCCATAGAGCAGTGAAAGCGACTGTTCAGACTACACACCTGGAAGGTGTGGCCCCATCTTGCTTTTTAACTTCTCTAAAGCAGATGGATGCTTTGCATACATTTGCATAGTATTGGGCGATTCTAATACTGTCAGGTGATAAACTGACTTATTAAGAGACACTTCTGTCCCAAATCCCAGTTTGGGAGGCAATAAACAAAACAGACCTATTTCCCAGAAACCTCCCAAGTGGGAAGCAGAGGGCAAGGTGGGGAGCAGAGGCCCTGGGGGAGCTGAGCTGGAGAGAGGACTCAGTGCAGGTGGCTAGGGGATCTGGAATTACAACCCAAGCAGCAGCTTCTCCTCCTTATCCCTTGAGTTGGGTAATTCTCCCTACTTCCCACCAGAAGTGGGCACTGCAGTCTGGAAAGGGGAGGGAGAGTGGGGTGGCCGGGGCAAAGATTTCAGGGTGGGTTCACTTTCAGATTCTCTACTTACTACGAGCTTTGTGACTTGGGGCAAGTTACATAATCTCTGAGCCTGAACTGTCTCATCTTTAGAGTTAGGACAAGAATAACAGTCTTCTGAGGTCCTTATGAGAATTAAATAAATATATACCAGGAGGCTTAATGTGATGCCAGCATTTAACAGGTACTGAACAAATCACCCCTCCCCCTTCAGGACGACCACAGGCATGGGAGACACATGATATTCCGCAGACCCTTCGCGCTTGTAAAGCACCTTAACTTTTTTTTTTAAGATACTATTTAGTTTCTGATGCCTTTTTTTGTTTTTAAGTATTTTATTCATTTATTTGAGAGAGAGCGCAAGCGACAGAGCACAAGCAGGGGGAGCAGCAAAGGGAGAGGGAGAAGCAGATTCCCACTGAGCAGGGAGCCCTATGAGGGGCTCCATCTCAGGACCCTGAGATCATGACCTGAGCCGAAGCCAGCCGCTTAACCTACTGAGCCACCCAGGCATCCCTAAAGTGCCTTAACTTTTAAAGCATCTTCACAGCTGTTTACTTACTTTGCTTTTCTAGGAAAAAAAAAGAGAAAAGGAAGATGTGAAGAAGAGAAATACACAAAGAAGGAACAATGGAAGAAGCACGGGACATTGCAAAACAGAAACGAAAGCCTACAGCCCCATGGGACATAGAGACGTGTGCCCATGTGACCGTCAGAGGCTCTCACAAGGCAGATGAAGGTCAACTGACAGCGAGTTAAGTCTGCAGTAAATGCTCCAGTTAAAATAATAGTAAGTCAAGCATCTGAGTTTGTTGTGACTTTGACCCAGAAATTAATTTTTGAGAAGAAAGAAGTCTTGCTATTCCAATCGCAAGTGGACTCATAGTGGCACTTGGCTATGCTAATCACTGATGTATATTCCCTGGTGGGACCCTAAAGGATAGGACTGAACCATGCTACCCTATTAAAACCTCCTAAAAGGGCGCCTGGGTGGCTCAGATGGTTGAGCGTCTGCCTTCGGCTCGGGTCGTGATCTTGGGGTCCTGGGATCGAGCCCCGCATCGGGGTCCTGGGATCGAGCCCCGCATCGGGCTCCCTGCTCCGCGGGGAAGCCTGCTTCTCCCTCTGCCTCTCTCTCTCTCTCTCTGTCTCTCATGAATAAATAAATAAAATCTTAAAATAAAATAAAATAAAATAAAACCTCCTAAATATAGCCTCTGTGGTGTTTGTGGACCCTTTCACACGTCAAGATCCAAAGCGAGTACAAATCTGCAGTACAGACAGAATTAGGGCCCAGCTGGAGCCCAAACTGTGCCCTTCCTCTCTCCTTCTCCTTTTGGGGAGCTACTGGGCATCTTCCAAGATGGAGACGAATTAGATAGAGATGGGTTAGGAAGAAAGCATCAGTGCCCCACCAGCCTGGCACATCATCATTGCCCCTCAGGCCTTTGACTAAGTCCTTGGGAAGGGACAGCTTGGAAAAATAGCCACAAACTATACTCACAAATATCTGAGAGACACTGGCCACAGTGGGCAGCAGAACTTCGGGGGCATATGACAGAGGGAAGCAAAGAGTGGAGAAAAGGAGCTGTGCCCATGTGACTAGTGTGGCATTTCACCCAGTGGTCAAGTGTGCTAGCCCAACGGACTTGGGTTTGAATCCAGGGTCTGCCATTTTCCAAGTGTATGAGGTAGGACAAGTTCGGGAACCTCAGTTTCATCATCTGTAAAATGGACACAAAAATGCAAGCATCTCTTAGAGTCCTTCTGAGGCTTCAACAAGACCCATGTAAAAACAGTGTCTACAAAGTCATTACAGAAAATAACACAGGCGTTATAATCCTGTGACATAATGCAACTGCTTCGTCCCAGAAGTAACAGCATTTGAGGTCCTCAGACCACAGACCCTTGCAGACCCATCTCCTGAGGACTGAAGGGATAGCAATAACAACAGTGATAGCACCCGCATAGTGCTTCCTATGAACCATGTGTTGTGCTAAGTGTTCTCCACTGAGTAATTCACTTGGTTCTCACAACTATCTTATGAAATGAAAATATTATTAGAATCCTGACTTCACAAATGAGGCATGGAGAAGCTAAGTAATTTGCCTGAGATTACAGGGCCTGTGAGTGACAGGGCCGGGTCCAACCCAGGCAGGTAGATCCAGAATCTTGCCTTCCCCCATTAGGCAACACACCTCCCGCTACCATGGCCCAACTCCAAGCCAGACGTGGCAGCAGTAAAGTGCAGCCCTTTTCACCAGACCTGGCATCAGGCGTCTGATAAACATTAGTGCTTATGGAGCAGCTCAGTCGAGTGTGCAGGTGCCCAGCGAGATCCGCAGTACCAGTGGTTTGACAGAGCAGGGCAGTCCAGGGTGAGGGCCACGGTGCAGCCGGCGGTGGCAGGAATCACGGAGAGATAGTCACAGCTGGCCCAGCAGGGGCCACCTGCCCCACCAGGAAGGGAAAGGGAGGACGGAACCAGTGAATTCCTCATGGTGGTGAATTGAAAGTGAATCCACCCTGAAATCTCTGCCCCGGCCACCCCACTCTCCCTCCCCTTTCCAGACTGCAGTGCCCACTTCTGGTGGGAAGTAGGGAGAATTACCCAACTCAAGGGATAAGGAGGAGAAGCTGCTGCTTGCATTGTAATTCCAGATCCCCCGGCCCTGGGGTTGTGGCACTCTCCGGTCACTCCTTGTGGGACACTCCGGTGGGGGCTGGAGGCCTAGCATTAGTGTGGGGAATTGGAGCCATGTGGGCATTACTGTTGCAGTTACCCCCCAGTCGGCCTGGAGGAAGCCCAGGGCACAGCTGGAAGCAGCTCTTGAACTTTAAACGTTCATCTTGCTGATTATAAATTGTTAAGTTCCTAAAAGGCAGACAATGTGTCTCTTGCATTTTGATAGTCCCCACCAGTGGCCAGAGGCCTTCTTTCACATAGTAGGCCATCAATAAATGTGTAATGAAGTTAATCAAATATACTTAATAAAGATTTACTACCTAGAGCTAGCCCTTAAAACAATTACTTTCAACTTCACAATTTTCTTGGCAGAGACAATGGCATAAACCAAATTCTCGGCTCTAAGTTTAAGAACAAGAAAACTCCTAATGGCAAAACTGAAGACCCAGACCAAACTCTGAGCACGTTTATCACACACTGACTCTATATATGATTCTCTTTAAACACTAAGGCAGAGTCCTTCCTCTGCAGAGAACAGCATATCTATCTATCTATCTATCTATCTATCTATCTATCTATCTATCTATCCATCTATCTATCTGTCTGTCTGTCTGTATGCTCTTGGCAAACTCAATCTTGTTGTTTTCCCTAAGTAAAAAAATTCACGGCCAACAGCAATTTTCATTCTTCTTATTATTACTATGATTTTTGCTAACACTTTACCAATTCTGAATGAAATCCAATGTTATTTGTTGCTATGACTCAGGGAAGAAAAATCGCTGCACCTGGCGCCATAACTCTTTAAGTCAGTTGTTTTCAAATGTATAAAGGTGGCTTTAGGTCATCTTGGAGGACTGGTTGCCATGTTCCAATGTCTGGACTCCTGATGCAGGGCTAGACTAGGGCCAGAATGTGATGGAGTGAACATAAATTAAATGAGACTGCACTTTCTTTCATGGAACCCCCAGAGATGTGTGTCATGGAAATTGAAAATCCCTGTTCTACAAAATAAATGCAGTTTAGCAGTGCTTTGCCAGATACCAATTTCTCAGTGACAATTTAGAACAAGGGTCAACAATCTAGACCTCGTGAGCCAGATATAGCCCATCTCCTATTTGCATAAGTAAAATTTCACTGAACACAGCCACACTCATTCATTTCTGTATTGTCTATCACTGCTTTGCCACACTGTAAGTGTAGAATTGACTACTCTCAAAAGAGGCTGAATGGCCTGCAAAGCCAAAAGTATTTGCTATCTGTCCCCTACAGAAAAAGTGTGCCAACCCCTGATTTAGAATAACACCTATGGTCACAGACACCAATATCTCATGACAATTTGGAATGATACCAAAATTCATTTCACCAATCCAGAGCCCAGCCTCCTAAGACATCTGAAGGTAATTAGGGTCACTAAGTTTTTTTAAAGCATTTATATAGCTTACTCCTTGAGTCATCAACACAATGCCTCTCAAAGAGGCATAAGCTTTGCCATAAGGTGATAACAAGGGAGTAGAAGATATAGGTCCTGCCCTTTATATTGACAATTGGCATCTCACTCATGTGCACAAAGTCCAATACATGGGTCTTTTTGCATTTCCTTCCATATGTGAGTGTTTTACTTGTCCCCTTCACGAGCTGGGACAAACTCTAAAACATTAAAATGTGTCAGTAAGACATAGAATTGAAAACTCCAACCCTCAGTTCTTAAGATGTGACCCTTCTTATTTCTACTTTTGATGCCTGCCTAGCTGCGGCCTTGTTAGCCTGGCCACCCCCAAACAGCTCTCTGGTCAGGCGGCATTTGCCTAATGACGTGTGAAGAAGTAGAAGCCCCTAGGCCCCACTTAGTACACCTTTTTCTTCCCTCACCTCGAATTCCCCCTAAGTATGACTACGTCTCCCGGGATGCTTGACTAGCCAGCAGAGAACAGCAGTGTTCTCATTCTTTCCCATAATTACTTATTTTTCTTACACTCCTCCTCATGAGCACAAATAATGAAAGAGGAAAATTTAAGTTAAAAAAAAAAAAGCGTGGTGAGACGTTAACATGTGGTAAAGGCCCAGGTAGTAGGAAAAGAAGAAAGAGACATGCAGGACTACCCCAAAGGTAAAACCTTATCCATAAAGAAGCGATAACAAGCCAGGCTGTCAAAAGAGAAGTAAAAATTTGACAGTAACGGGAATGCAGGACATTTTAGTTTTACCCACTGACCTTGTTCTTTCAAGGTACATCTTATTATATTTTCTCAGAAAGGATGTGCCTGAGGTTGCACTTCACGTCCTTGCACTCCAGGTAGAATCCCAATGACAGTGGTGGATCTCTCTCTTAATAGTTATTAAGCCCCATGCATGTAGAATCCCATTTTCACAAACTTCAGAGTGCATTGTAATGTCTTTATTTTACCTCTCATTAAATGGAACCAAATGGCTACACTGCAGAAGAGGCTATTATCTACTGATAGTTATTGAGCAAAACCAAATCAAGTCCCAAAACTCCAGACACCAGCTCAGGATCCACCCCAACCTGCCATGCAGAAAATCAGCCTCCCTGACTCCACATTTCTACTCGTCAGAAACCTAGCTCAGGGCCTGCCTGATTTGGGATCCATCATTCCAACACCTGAACAAAGCATCTGTTTACTACCTCAAACGCAGAAAACATGTAATAGCATCTAACATTTAGCTGATGTTCATTTCTTACTCTGATTTTATCAATAATAAAAAATACAGTAGGGTCTGCCTTATAGACATTGAACCCTACATATTCATAGGCTGGGAGGCAGAGCTGGAATAAGGATAAAGCCTTCAGTAAGATACCTAGGGCACAAATTTAAGGACGCACTCACTTTCAGGTCATGTAAGTAGAGTCAGCAATCTCTGAGCAATGGGGGATGGGAGTTTATGGATAAATGCTTCACCTTTCCATCCCTCAAGTATACGACTTGAGTTGCATTCTAGAGGCTAAGCAGGAGGATATCATGATTGTGTTCAGTTGCCCAAGCAGTGACCACTTGATAATAAATATTTACATTTGCGTTTCCCTCCTCTTCTATTTCATTCTTTTGAAATTCTCACCCCAACTCCATGGAATCACCTCCCAACTACAATTTCCTAAATGCAAGACTATATCAGAGGCTCCGCTTTCTGAGAAAACCCAACCTACAAGAACTGGTGTAGGATTTGCCGTAGGAAGCAGGTGCTCAGAATGGGATTCTGGAACTAATGACTCACCCAGGACCAGGATCACTATCATCACACTTACCTATAGCAAATGGAAATGAGGTTTTGGTGAGAAGTGAACAACTGGTTTCTGCACTTGAACAGGATAGAGAGAATGGGAATTATAAGAATTAGGGGTTAGCTAGCTTTAGTTAACTGCAACCACAGGACATATTGTGTTGAAAATTAGGTTCAGGATTTATTAGTAAAGATGCAGAGCTACAAGAGGTCTTTGGTGTGTCTCCCATGTCTACAATATAGCAGCAGCCTTGATAAGAGTGTGCCCCTGAGATCTGGATGTAGAAAGACCTGAGAATCTTGTATCCCTAGAATCCTTTGAATTCCACCACCCTAGATTAAGCAGCACCCTCTCTCTTTCTAGAGAACAGCCTCCTCTTACCTGGAGATCTGCAAAGCCCTCATCTGAGGGAGGTGCTTCGTGTGATAAGGCATGTCCACCTCAAGAGCTACTCCACTTCCTGTTCCTGCCTCCATACGAGGATGCACCACAGCCCAGGGAAGGAACACAGTCCCTGCTCTGGTAGGAAGGAGGATACATGCTCAGAAAATTTCAGGACCTGATAGTGTGTGCATGTAGGAACCTGGGGAATGGAGAATACATATGAGAATAGATCTTTGAGGTTTTGGACTAGAAGACAAAATATAGGTGCGATAGGGAAGAACTTCTCCCATGATTTGGGAAATTGATATTCTGGCAGGATCACCTGAGACTGATCCAAAAAGATGCCTAGAGTGGCCCTTTGAAGACTGAGCACGACAATGGCCCATAGTAAATGATGTAGAGATCATGGACTTGTCCTAGAACAGTACTGAGGTAGGAGTCAGAAGACTCCAAGAGGTGAGAATATTGGAATGAATTTAAGGTTAGAGAACTCAGCCCTTGAATTTATATTCCAGAAAGGCCCAAAGGCAGGATGAACAGGGGAGACTCACTGAGAAACTAGGCAGTGGCTGTCCTCTGCAAGTTAAAGCTGACAGTAGGAGATACTGTTGTAGAACTGGGCTCCTGACTTCAACATCAATATATTGTGGTGTTGATGGTATGTGGAGATGGCAGAGGCCAAAGAGTGGCACTTAATCATCAGAGACATGGTGGAAATAATTACCTTTGTGGCATCAAGCCTGGAGTGGCAGTCAGGGGGCTTCATCCCTAATAACTAGATGAGTGTGGAACCAACAGACAGAAGTAGGATTGGGCCCTGTCACCACTGCTTTCAGGTGTGTGGCAATTTTGTTGATAACCTGATACCATTTTTACCAAAAATCAATGGCAAGCATCACATTTAATGGTAAAACTTTAGAAATATTTCTCTTCAATTCAGTGTCGAGATAAGGATTCAGGCTAAGACTGCTAGTTAATATCCTGCAGACATTCTAGTCAATACATTAAATCAAGAAAAAAAATTGAGAGGTAGAAGAACTGGAAAGAAAGATAAAATTGCCCTTTATTGTATATGATAAGACTGTCAATATAGAAAATCTGTGAAATTAGAAATTTCATATATAATATAGAAAATAAATTACTAGAACTGATAAAAAGATTGGCCAACTTGTGAAATACAAGATCTGATCTACATTCTAAAATTAATAACATTTCTTTAAACCCATCATATTGAATTAGAAGACATAATTTAAAGAAGATTTCGTTCACAGTGAAGGATGTAAAGATATGTGATGTGGAGAAAATCACAAAAACGGTTATGAGAAACTTTAAAATACATGAATAAGTAAAAAGATAACATTCGAGGATGAGTGGACTCTCCCAATTAATCCATAAATCAAATGTAATCCCAATGGAAATGTCAAGAAAGTTATTCATGAAATTTAATAAGTTGATTCCATAATTTACATGGAAAAGCAAAAAGCTAACAATAGTATAGATGATTCTGAACAATGAGATAGGAGAACCAATCCTACCAAATAATAGTGCTTCTTATAAACAAACAGAAATTAAGACTGTGTGGTATTGGTAAGGGGATTAGCAAATTGTCAAACAGAATAGAGACCTCAGAAGTAGACCCCGGCCTATGTGAAATCCTGACACCTAGGATGCGTGAAACTGCAAAATATTGGTAGAATACGTGGATGAATACTTCAGCAATACTGGGACAACTGGTTCCCCAACCACGTGGGGAAAATAATGCATTGGAATGGCTATGTGATATCATAAACAAAATTAATTCCAGGTATATTAAAGACACTGATGATAAAACAAAATCTAAAATTTTTAGAAGAAAATATGGAATTTTTATGACCTTTTCACTAGGAAAAGATTTCTAGAAAAAGATCACACACACACACACACACACTCACACAAATCATAACAGGAAAAGAGACTAGCATAGTGTTCCACCTATAATGTAGATATCTTTCAGTATGTGCTTATTATTATTAATTGACTACATGCATCTTCACATCATCTGTGCCACTTTGTTCTAAGGAAATTAAGAAAATCAAGAGCAGACTGAAGAGTCTTTAGGGCAGTGGTTAAGGGCAAAATGTGACACTGAGTAAGTAAGAGGAAAATGGTATACTTTATGTAGGATCTGGAATTCTTCATAGCACAGAAAGCAAACCATAAGAGAGACAAATAATAAGCCAGTGCAAGATATGTCTGTCACCAATAATTAGAGGTGACAATAGCTACAAATAGCTCAGTAATTAATGTTTTATTCAATTAATTGTTCTCTTCAGAGTATCTATAACACAGCAGCCTAAATGGCTCCATATGTTTTCCCTTTTGAAAGTATTTGCCAAGTGAGTGTGAATAGAAAGGAGAGAAAACTTCCTGTTTGGTAACATAAAACTTCCTGAGTTTTAGATTATGAAACGAGTAAGCCTCTGAGAATGGTATTTTTAGTGTCTGATCTCATAACAAGGCACTGGCTTCTACAAGGATCATCAATCTCACAAATTTAAATTGATTGAAGTAATAAAAAATACTTGGCAAAAATGTAAATCTAAAGTAGAGAAAGGACTGAGATTTCTAATCATATAGCCAATGCCTTAAAAATGTGTGTTAACAAAAAGAGAAAGCTTGCTATCCCATAAATTTTATAAAATACCTTATGTTTTAATGTGATGTAATTTTTTCAGCTTGATTTACTGTATGAGTTATTAATCCTAGTCCATTTTTGTATAGTTCCTATTTCATATTTTTAAGATTCAATTCACTCACAATTGCCATTGTTGCCCGATCTGTTATATATCTGGTTTGTTCCTTATAAAACAAGTCAAAAGCTAAAACAATGTCATTTCGGGGCGCCTGGGTGGTTCAGTCATTAAGCATCTGCCTTCGGCTCAGGTCATGATCCCAGGGTCCTGAGATCGAGTCCCGCATCAGGCTCCCTGCTCTGCGGGAAGCCTGCTTCTCCCTCTCCCACTCCCCCTGCTTGTGTTCCTTCTCTCGCTGTCTCTCTCCCTGTCAAATACATAAATAAAATCTTTAAAAAAAAAAATAAAACAATGTCATTTCAGCCACAATTTCAAAGTCACACAGGCAACTTCTTCCTAGACTTTCAGATTTTTGTGATAGCACACCAAATTATACTAGAATCCAGACTCTAAAGTTGGCTCTTTTAGCAAATAGCAATTACAATTTAGTGTAAAAATTCACTTCACAGCTCAGTCTACCATCAGACAAAAGCAAATTTTAAATAACCAATAGGTTTTTATGGTAAGATGAAAGGTGTGTTCATGCACCACATTAACTGCACCAGCAGGTAATAAGGGCATTACTAGAAGGGCAAAACTAAAGCAAGACATTAAGGGGCCTGGAGAAACAAACTCAGCAGGGAAGTTCACTTATTAACTTTCCCATTTGAGTAAAGTTGATCTGTGGACAACCACCAGCATCTCAAATATTATCAATTCTTTGTCTTTCCCCATGGTTGGGGAAGACTGGTTAAATCAAATATTCTGGTCAACTACAATATTAAAAAAATAAACTTGCAGAAATAGATTTCCAGCAAGCCTAAAGCCTGGTTCTGTTCTCAATATCCAGAGAGGCCTGGGAAACTGACCTCCATTTCACCAGGTGCTGAAATTATCACAGCAATAGCTTATTCTTAGCAAAAAAAAAAAAATTGTTGTTGTTGCCATGTGATAGAAGAATGATTTCTTAGAACACATTCCATGGCAAATCATATAAAAGAACCACTTTCTGAAAGACATCCAAAAGACCACCTGTGGACAAACATGCAGAGCTACCTCCAAGAAACCAGACAAGTAAGTTACTAATCCCAAGTTGAAGACTGGAGTGGGGAGGAACCCAAACTCATGAATAAAAAAACTGTACAGTGACCACCAGTGGGGGACGTGGATGGAGAAGGGCATCTTGGATGAAAGAGAAAGGCCAGAGCTTGTTTCTAGGGGACAAGCTAGAGGCAACCATGTGGGGTATGCAGAGTGGGCACTGGATGAGGACAAAGCAGGCTTGCAGGGTTGGGGCCGGGTGGGATCGTAAAAACAGCCACATTTCACAGAGGTGTTGATCTTCTTCCCTGATGTCCTGCCCACTGATGCCACATGACAGCCCAGAGTGAACACTGCAAGTGTTGCTGGCCTAATGGATGGCCCAGGGCACAGCATAGGAGCTGAAGGAGAAGCCCTGGAGTGATTACGTGCATGGTGTGGGTGAAACCAGAGCCAGGGCACCCCTAGTTCAGCACAATGACCACATCTCCCCTCTTGAAGAAGCCCCAGGCCTTGCCAATGTTCATGGCCAAGTTCATCCAGAGGTCCCAGCCCTCCTACACTGGGTCCTTACACACCACCAAGAAGATGCACCCTACAGGTGGGCCTGGCAAGGGGCCTGGTGATTTGGGGTCACAGCTGTGATGAGGACCCAGGGATAATACCCAGCCACCTGGTAAGCAGATTGACCAGGCTCCGTAAGAGTTGTTCTACAGCAGTTACGATGTGGACCTGTTGAGGAAGTGGGCATACAGGAAATCCAGAACAGCTGGGAGAGACTGGGGCCAGGGCCTGGACAAGGGTGAGGGAAGTGACTGCCCCCTCCCCCACCCATTGCAAATATAAGGAGCTGTTCACCCTTAGGCACTGACTGGGCTTTTGTACACCCCTGAGAGCGAGCACCTTCTTAAATTTTATGCCCCAGTCACTTCATTTCCTCGCCCTAGTCCTAGCCCGAGTGTAGACCAGTGATGTCCTCAGGCCATGCTGATCCTTCTCTACCGCCAAAGTACTCATGCGAAACTTGGGGATCTGGAAAGCTTGCACCACTGTCTGGGAGCATGCTGCATTGTCTGATTTGCATGGTTACCTGCCTCGAGGTAAATTTCTGTTTCCTTTGCAATTAAATAATTTTTACATCCTTTAACTGTGTCTCTTGGCACTTTTTCATCAATTACATCACTGTCCTGTGGTATCACCTATGCAACACTTAACACTAAAATAAGATTCAAAATCAAAGTAGAGAAAATCAGGGTCAGCATTATGAACATCAGCAATTGTACTGCAGGTGTTAAGGAGCAGATAATAGCAGCCCTATGGGAAGAAAGCGAGGCAAACTAGGTTATTCTCTACATTCCTGAAAATTTCGGTTTAGTAGCTATTTGGCAGTTTCTTAAGTTTTTTTTCTCTCTCTCTTTTTTTTTTTTTGACTCTTACAAAGTAAAAAAAGTCAACATGTTATTGGTTTCAAATAAAAATTGGTAATTCAAATACCGACAAAGAAACATACTTGTTTCTGTGCGAAGAGCAGTGGGCTTTCTGCCTAAGGACTGCTGGCTTGAATGTCCAAGGGCCTCCCAGGGTTCTAATTATCTAGGACTAATTATATATTACAACGACTTACACTAAAATTCTGTGGCTCAAAACAGTAAACATGTTACTATATCTTAGGTTAGAAATCCTGTCCCCCAAACATCAAACGGGGCCATTCGATGATAAGCAGTTGGGCTGGTCTGAAGGCTGTAAGACAGTCTCATTCACATGCCTAGAAGGCTGGGCTCAGCAGGGCTCCCCTTGCCCTCCAAGCAGTCTCAGGATCTCTCCATGTCATTTCTCCAGCAGGTTAGCCGGGTGCTTACATGGTGTCTCAGAGCTCCAGATGTTAGCTAGCATTCCAAGAGACAGGAAGTAGAAGGTGCCAATCTCTTAAGGCCAGGACTGGACACTGGCCCAACATCTTTCTCATGCTTCTGTTATAGTCTGTCAGTGTAGCCATAGAGCCCATGTAGTTTCAAGGGAAGGATAACAGACCCCACCTCTTGATGGGAGGAATGTCAACAGGCTTTTGGCCCTCTTCATTCCATCACGCCTGCGTATCTGCCATCTAGGAAGTTAGAGCACACTTGAGCAGTGCCAGAGATGTCCAGCCTCCATGGAGCACATTTTATGTTCTCTTTTTGGATCAAGCGTATCCATAATGACTCCTCAACTCCATGAAAGCAGAGAGGGAAGGTCAGACCAGTTGCTAGGAGAATCAGAGAAGGTACACACCTGACTACCTGAGTGGCATCAGCAAAAAACCTAGAACTCAGCTAAGCCCTGGGCTGTGTGGGTCAGAGCTAAGAACATCAAGGCTGCTCAGAGTGGTTTGTCCACCACTTCACTGAGACCCCTGACCAAGGCACCAAGTCTGATGGTCACATTTCTGTTGTTATCTTCCTTGACTTTTGAGTAGGACTGGACACAGTTCAGCAGTCCCTCATTCTTTAAACATTATTGTCTCTTGGTTCCCATGATAACCTACCCTGATTTTCCTCCTACTTCAAGGTCCATTTTTTTTCTCCGTAACTTTTGCTACCTCCTCCTTCTAAAGTCTCTAAAGACCGGGGCACTTCAGGACTTTGTCCAGGGCTTAGTCTCTTCTGTATCTACAGGTTCATCTCCTAAGTGTTCCTATGCATCAGAAAGTCCATATATGGATGTTCTCCAAGTTTGAATCTCCAATCTAGATTTTATTTGTGAACTCCAGGTTCATGTTTCTCGCTATTCGGCACTTCCCACTTGGAAATGCCAAATAGGCATTTCCAACTTATGACCAAAACAAAATTCTTTTCATCCCCTCAAATCCTATTTCTCCCCAGGCTTTCATATGCACCCAGTTGCTCAATCAAAGATTTAGGAGTCATCCTTAGGTTAACCCTTTTCCTTCAGTCTCCAGCCCCCATCACCCTCTCGACCTCTAAACCTCTGTCACCCACTACATCTAATCTATCAGCAAGCTGTCGTAGCATTACCTCCAAAATGTGTCCTAAATCCAGCTATTTAGGATTTAGACCACCTCCTGCCTAGTCTGCAACAAAAACCTTCCAACAGGTTATTTTCTTTCAACTTTTATCCCTTTACATCATCTCCATTCAGTGGCCAGAGAGACCTTAAAACAGAATTAGATTGTGACCCACCCACCCCACCCCCCTTTCTAAAACCACTCATCGTCTGGGCACCTGGGTGGCTCAGTTGGTTAAGCGACTGCCTTCAGCTCAGGTCATGATCCTGGAGTCCCGGGATCGAGTCCCACATTGGGCTCCCTGGTCAGCAGGGAGTCTGCTTCTCCCTCTGACCCTCCCCTCTCATGCTCTCTCTATCTCATTCTCTCTCTCTCTCAAATAAATAAATAAAATCTTAAAAAAAAAAAACCCCAAACACCACTCATAGCCTTACTGCACTTAGAATGCCATCCATGCTCCTTACCACAGCCCCAAGCCCTGCATGATTGGGCTCCCACTACCTTTCTGGCGTCATTTTGTTGGATTCTGCCCCTTGCTCACTATGGTCCAAACTTCCTGGTCTCCTTTCCTTTCCCTCTGCCTGGAACACTCTTACCGAGTTGCATTGACCTCATGCTCTGGCCCCAGCTTAAAAGACAACTTGTCAGTCTTGTGACGACCTTCGCCCACTCAAATAACTCTTAGCAAAATCTGTAATCAGCTCATCTATTATTTGTCATTGTCAGTATTTCCTTCTCAAAAATCCATCCCATGCATTCGGGGTTAGTATTATTGCACAGCATATTTGCACCATGCTCCAGGGGAGCAGAGGGGCTTTAAGCAATGCAAAGGCTCTGGAGGAGCCTGCCATCTTGTTTGTTGCTATAGCCCCAGGACTTGACATAGTACCCAGTACCTAGGAGGTACGAACTAATATTTTTCAGTGAATGAATGAATGAACTAATGACTCTGGGCCTATCATTTACAAAGGCTTGGGGGCTTCGGGCAGCATGCAGTCTGGCACTACATCTATTCTGCCCTCCTTGCATATACTTATACACAGAAACCGAAAACATATTGTTAAAAGCATGATAGGTAACATCTTTTCCTATTTTATTTTTAAAAATTGGGTTTTTTTAATCATTTCAAATATTATTTAGATTCATTGTATAAAAATTGTAACTCACAAACATAAAAAAATAAAAGTCACTCATAATCTCACCTTTCAGAGGGATAATGTCCTAAATGTTGCATCCTTTACTATTTTGTTTCCTTGTACTTTTTGAAATTTTTCTCTACCCTGTAGACATCTTTCAGTATGGAATTTCAGCTGATTTTATTTAATTTTTGAAAAAAAAATTTTTTTAGAGACAGTGGGGGCAGAGGGAGAGGGATAGGGATAGGGAGAGGGATAGGAATCTTTTTTTTTTAAGATTTTATTTATTTATTTGTCAGAGAGAGACAGAGAGCACGCACAAGCAGGGGGGAGTGGCAGGCAGCAGGAGAAGCAGGTTCCCCACTGAGCAAGGAACCCGATGTGGGACTCGATTGCAGAACCCTGGGATCATGACCTGAGCCGAAGGCAGACACTTAACCAACTGAGCCACCCAGGCGTCCCAGAGAGAGAGAATCTTAAGCAAGCTCCATGCCCAGCATGGAGCCCAACGCAGGTCTCAATCTCACAACTTTGAGATCATGATCTGAGCCAAAAACAAGAGTCAGGCACTTAACTGACTGATGCCCCTGGAATTTCAGCTGATTTTATATTACATTTCCCAGGATCAGGGAAAATAAGAACAATATTCTAACAACTGGCAATAATTTGAGGAAGCCTGGAGGACCATTTTGATGCTTTCAGATGATCCTTACTAGCCTACTAGAATAAATTATATCACTTAAAAGATTTGTAAACAGTTAATCAACAAAACATTACCCTTAAACTCTAGAATGCTGTTTGCATGTATCACAAAAGTTTGGTAACTAGGTCAGAAGCCTGAATCATTAAAGGTAAAAATTAGCATACATTACTCATTCATTTAATGTTTAATCATCAAATGTTTACTAAACATCTACAGTGTTGGGCAATGTTTTAGACTCCAGCAACAAAGCAGTGACCAAAATCCCTATTTCTCAAGAGCTTGGTCTAGCTGAAGGACAATAGAGAGATGATGGATAGATAGGTAGATAGATAACATATGTAATATATTTGATGATGGGAAGTGTTTTGGAGAAAAACATGGCAGGGAAGGATGATACAAGGGTTGCAATTTTCATTTGTTATTAGGATTACCAGAAAAGTCCTCACTGAGAAAGGGGAAACTTCTTGCATTGTTGGTGGGAATGCAAACTGTGCAGCCACTCTGAAAAACAGTATGGAGTTTCCTCAAAAAGTTAAAAATCGAACTACCCTATGATCCAGCCCTTCCACTATTAGGTATTTACCCAAAAGAAACAAAAATACAGATTTGAAGGGGGTACATGCACCCTGATGTTTATAGCCCATTGTCAACAATAGCCAAACTACGGAGAGAACCCAAACGTCCATCGACTGATGAATGGATAAAGAAGATGGGGTGTAGAGTGTCGGGGCGGAGCAAGATGGCAGAGGAGTAGGAGACCTGGATTTCGTCTCCTCTCAGGAATTCAGCTGGATAGGGATCAAACCATTCTGAACACCTACAAACTCAACAGGAGATCGAAGAAAAGAATAGCAACATCTCTCTGACCAGAAAAGCGACCACTTTCTGGAAGGTAGGACGTGCGGAGAAGTGAATCCGAGCCGATATTCGGGAGGATAGATGGCGGGGGAGGGGCCCTCCGTGGGCCGCTTCTGGCAAGTGATAGAGCCACGGAGCACAAAATCGGAACTTTTAGAAGTTGGCTCTGCTGAAGGACATTGCTCCAGTGGCTAAGGGAGGGATGGAAGCCTCACGGAACAGTGTGGTCTCAGGACACTCAGGGTCACAGAAAGACCAGGGGTGCCTGAGTGCTGCAGAGCTCCCAGGTATCGGAGCAGGGAAGCCCGCTGCAGAGGCGGAGCCGAGGCGCGGGCTCTCAGCTAGGGGTTACCATAAACCATAATCTGCGGCACAGTTGGGCCACTGCTCTTCCAGCAGGGACCCAACAAGTGGGGAGACTCCCCTTCCTCCCCCTGGAGGAGCCGTGTGGGAGCGCACCGCAGGGATCTGGTGGGTTTGGAGACGCCACACGGGGTTGTGCACCAGAGATAGAAATGCTGGGTCACAGGCCAGGTGAGCACGGAGTGCAGCTGGAGACCAGGGAGACGGGAGTGACTGACTGCTTTTCCCTGGGAGTCCACTGAGGAGTGGGGCCCCGAGTTCTCGGGTCCTCCGGGGCGGAGATTGGGAGGCTGCCATTTTCACTCTCCGCCTCCAAAGCTGTACGGAAAGCTTAAAGGGAACAAAAGCTCCCGAGAGCAAACCTGAGCAGATTACTTAGCCCGGCCGGGGCAAGGGCGGGGCAATTCCGCCTCCGGCAAAGACATTTGGGAACCATGGCAACAGGCCCCTCCCCCAGAAGATCAGCGAGAACAGCCAGACAAGACCAAGTTTACCGATCAATGAGAACGGCGGAACTCCAGAGCTAGGGGAATAATGCACATAGAATCCATGGCTTTTTTACCATGATTCTTTAGTCTTTCAAAGTTAATTTTTTTTAACTGTCTTTTTTTTTTGAATTTTTCTTTTTCCCTTTTTCAACCAACATCTTATCAATCCCTTTTTTAAAAAATATTTTTATTTTTCATTTTTAGAGTCATATTCTATCCCTTCATAGTAGTTACCCTTATTTTTGGCATATATATGTAAGTTGTTCTCTCTTTAAAATTTTGAGATAGTTTCTTCTAACAGATCAAAATATACCCTAAATCTCTAGTGTATGGTTTTGTTCTACTCTCCTGCCTGATCACATTCTCTCCCCTTTTTTTTTTTAAATCCTCTTCTTTCTTTTTTCAAACAACTTCTTATCAATTCCTTTTATAAAATTTTTATAATTTTCATCTTTACAGTCATATTCCATCCCTTCATCATATCAACCCTTATTTTTGTACATATATAAGTTTTTTCTTTCTTTAAAACTTTGGGAGGTGCTTTCTTCTAACAGACCAAAATACACCCAAAATCTAGTGTGTGGCACTGATTTATGCACCAGCCTGGTCACATTTGATCATATTCTGGTGTTTTTGTTTTGTTTTGTTCTGTTTTTGTTTGTTTTTATCTTTTTCTTTTTCTTTTTTCTTTCTTTCCCTTTCTTTTCCCCTGGCTTCAGGTCTTTTCTGATTTGTTTAGGGTATATTTTCTGGGGACATTGTTACCCTGTTAGCATTTTGTTCTCTCAATAGTCTATTCTCATCTGGACAAAATGACAAGATGGAAAAAATGACCTCAACAAAAAGAACAAGAGGTAGTACTGACTGCCAGGGACCTATTCAATATGGACATTAGTACGATGTCGGATCTAGAGTTCAGAATCATCACTTTAAAGATACTAGTTGGGCTTGAAAAAAGCATGGAAGTTATTAGAGAAATGCTTTCTGGAGAAATAAAAGAACTAAAATCCAACCAAGTCGAAATCAAAAAGGCTATTAATGAGGTGCAATCAAAAATGGGGGGCGCTAACTGCTAGGATAATTGAGGCAGAAGAGAGAATCAGTGATAAAGAAGACCAAATGATGGAAAATAAAGAAGCTGAGAAAAAGAGAGATAAACAACTACTGGATCACAAGGGCAGAATTCGAGAGATAAGCGATACCATAGGACAAAACAACATTAGAATAATTGGGTATAATTGGGATCCCAGAAGAAGAAGAAAGAGAGAGAGGGGCAGAAGGTATATTAGAGCAAATTATAGCAGAGAACTTCCCTAATTTGGGGAAGGAAACAGGCATCAAAATCCAGGAAGCACAGAGAACCCCTCTCAAAATCAATAAAAATAGGTCAACACCCTGACATCTAATAGTAAAACTTACAAGTCTCAGAGACAAAGAGAACATCCTGAAAGCAGCTTGGGAGAAGAGATATGTAACCTACAATGGTAGAAACATTAGATTGTCAACAGACCTATCCACAGAGACCTGGCAGGCCAGAAAGGACTGGCAGGATATATTCAGAGCACTAAATGAGAAAAATATGCAGCCAGGAATACTATATCCATCTAGGCTGTCATTGAAAATAGAAGGAGAGATAAAAAGCTTCCAGGACAAACAAAAACTAAAGGAATTTGCAAACACGAAACCAGCCTTACAAGAAATCTTGAAAGGGGTCCTCTAAGCAAAGAGAGAGCCTAAAAGCAGCATAGACCAGAAAGGAACACAGACAATATACAGTAACAGTCACCTTACAGGCAATACAATGGCACTAAATTCATATCTTTCAATAGTTACCCTGAATGTAAATGGGCTAAATGCCCCAATCAAAAGACACAGGCTATCAGATTGGATTCAAAAACAAGACCCATTGATATGCTGTCTGCAAGAGACTCATTTTAGACCCAAAGACACCCCCACATTGAAAGTGGGGGGGTGGAAAACCATTTACCATGCTAATGGACACCAAAAGAAAGCTGGGGTTGCAATCCTTATATCAGACAAATTAGATTTTAAACCAAAGACTGTAATAAGAGATGAGGAAGGACACTATATCCTACTTTAAGGGTCTATCTAACAAGAAGATCTAACAATTGTAAATATCTATGCCTCTAACATGGGAGCAGCCAATTATATAAGGCAATTAATAACAAAAGCAAAGAAACACATCGACAACAATACAATAATAGTGGGGGACTTTAACACCCACCTCACTGAAATGGACAGATCATCTAAGCAAAAGATCAACAAGGAAATAAAGACTTTAAATGACACACTGGACCAAATGGACTTCACAGACATATTCAGAACATTCCATCCCAAAGCAACAGTGTAAATATACATTCTTCTCTAGTGCCCATGGAACATTCTCCAGAATCGATCACATCCTAGGTCATAAATCAGGTCTTAACCAGTACCAAAAGATTGGGATCATTCCCTGCCTATTTTCAGACCACAATGCTTTGAAACTAGAATTCAATCACAAGAGGAAAGTCGGAAAGAACTCAAATACATGGAGGCTAAAGAGCATCCTACTAAAGAATGAATGGGTCAACCAGGAAATTAAAGAAGAATTTAAAAAATTCATGGAAACCAATGAAAATGAAAACACAGCTGTTCAAAATCTTTGGGATGTAGCAAAAGCAGTCCTAAGAGGAAAGTATATAGCAATACAAGCCTTTCTCAAGAAGCAAGAAAGGTCTCAAATACACAACCTAACCCTCCACCTAAAGGAGCTGGAGAAAGAACAGCAAATAAAGCCTAAACCCAGTAGGAGAAGAGAAACAATAAAGATCAGAGCAGAAATCAATGAAATAGAAACCAAAAGAACAGTAGAACAGATCAACGAAACTAGGAGCTGGTTCTTTGAAAGAATTAACAAGATTGATAAACCCCTGGCCAGACTTATCAAAAAGAAAAGAGAAATGACCCAAATCAACAAAATCATGACTGAAAGAGGAGAGATCAAAACCAACACCAAAGAAATACAAACAATGATAAGAACATATTATGAGCAACTCTATGCCAGCAAATTAGATAATCTGGAAGAAATGGATGCATTCCTAGAGATGTATCAACTACCAAAGCTGAACCAGGAAGAAATAGAAAACCTGAACAGACCTATAACCACTAAGGAAATTGAAGCAGTCATCAAAAATCTCCCAATAAACAAAAGCCCAGGGCCAGATGGCTTCCCAGAGGAATTCTACCAAACATTTAAAGAAGAATTAATACCTATTCTTCTGAAACTGTTCCAAAAAATAGAAATGGAAGGAAAACTTCCAAACTCATTTTATGAGGCCAGCATTACCTTGATCCCCAAACCAGACAAAGACCCCATCAAAAAGGGGAATTACAGACCAATATCCCTGATGAACATGGATGCAAAAATTCTCACCAAAATATTAGCCAATAGGATCCAACAGTACATTAAAAGGATTATTCACCACGACCAAGTGGGATTTATCCCTGGGCTGCAAGATTGGTTCAACATCCACAAATCAATCAACGTGATACAATACATTAACAAAAGAAAGAACAAGAATCATATAATCCTCTCAATAGATGCAGAAAAAGCATTTGACAAAGTACAGCATCCTTTCTTGATCAAAACTCTTCAGAGTATAGGGATAGAGGGTACATATCTCAATATCATAAAAGCCATCTATGAAAAACCCACAGCGAATATCGTTCTGAATGGGGAAAAACTGAGAGCTTTCCCCCTGAGGTCAGGAACACGGCAGGGATGTCCACTATCACCACTGCTATTCAACATAGTACTAGAAGTCCTAGCCACAGCAATCAGACAACAAAAAGAAATCAAAGGCATCCAAATCGGCAAAGAAGTAGTCAAACTCTGTTTGCTGATGATATGATACTTCATGTTGAAAACCCAAAAGACTCCACCGCAAAACTGCTAGAACTCATACAGGAATTCAGTCAAGTGGCAGGATATAAAATCAATGCACAGAAATCAGTGGCATTCCTATACACCAACAACAAGACAGAAGAAAGAGAAGTTAAGGAGTCGATCCCATTTACAATTGCACCCAAAACCATAAGATACCTAGGAATAAATCTAACCAAAGAGGCAAAGGATCTGTACCCAGAAAACTATAAAAGACTCATGAAGCAAATTGAGGAAGACACAAAGAAATGGAAAAACGTTCCATGCTCATGGATTGGAAGAACAAATATTGTGACGATGTCAATGCTACCTAGAGCAATCTACACATTCAGTGCAATCCCCATCAAAATACCATCCACTTTTTTCAAAGAAATGGAACAAATAATCCTAAAATTTGTATGGAACCAGAAAAGACCCCGCATAGCCAGAGGAATGTTGAAAAAGAAAAGCAAAGCTGGCAGCATCACAATTCTGGACTTCCAGCTCTATTACAAAGCTGTCATCATCAAGACAGTATGGTACTGGCACAAAAACAGACACATAGATCAGAATAGAGAGCCCAGAAATGGACCCTCAACTCTATGGTCAAGTAATCTTCAACAAAGCAGGAAAGAATACCCAATGGAAAAAAGACAGTCTCTTCAACAAATGGTGTTGGGAAAATTGGATAGCCACATGCAGAAGAATGAAACTGGACCATTTCCTTACACCACACACAAAAATAGACTCCAAATGGTTGAAAGACCTCAATGTGAGACAGGAGTCCATCAAAATCCTAAAGAAGAACACAGGCAGCAACCTCTTCAACCTCAGCCACAGTAACTTCTTCCTAGAAACATCGCCAAAGGCAAAGGAAGCAAGGGCAAAAATGAACTATTGGGACTTCATCAAGATAAAAAGCTTTTGCACAGCAAAAGAAACAGTCAACAAAACCAAAAGACAACCAACAGAATGGGAGAAGATATTTGCAAATGACATATCAGATAAAGGGCTAGTATCCAAAATCTATAAAGAACTTATCAAACTCAACACCCAAAGAACAAAGAATCCAATCAAGAAATGGGCAGAAGACATGAACATTTTTCCAAAGAAGACATCCAAATGGCCAACAAACACATGAAAAAGTGCTCAACATCGCTCGGCATCAGGGAAATCCAAATCAAAACCTCAATGAGATACCACCTCACACCAGTCAGAATGGCTAAAATTAACAAGTCAGGAAACGACAGATGTTGGCAGGGATGTGGAGAAAGGGGAACCCTCCTACACTGTTGGTGGGAACGCAAGCTGGTGCAACCACTCTGGAAAACAGGATGGAGGTTCCTCAAAAAGTTGAAAATAGAGCTACTGTACAATCCAGCAATTGCACTACTAGGTATTTACCCCAAAGATACAAATGTAGGGATCCGAAGGGGTACGTGCACCCCGATGTTTATAGCAGCAATGTCCACCATAGCCAAACTGTAGAAAGAGCCAAGATATCCATCGACAGATGAATGGATAAAGAAGAGGTGGTATATATATACAATGGAATATTATGCAGCCATCAAAAGGAATGAGATCTTGCCATTTGCAATGACGTGGATGGAACTGGAGGGTGTTATGCTGAGTGAAATAAGTTAATCAGAGAAAGACATGTATCATATGACCTCACTGATATGAGGAATTCTTAATCTCAGGAAACAAACTGAGGGTTGCTGGAGTGGAGGGTGGGGTGGGAGGGATGGGGTGGCTGGGTGATAGACACTGGGGAGGGTATGTGCTATGGTGAGCGCTGTGAATTGTGCAAGACTGTTGAATCACAGATCTGTACCTCTGAAACAAATAATGCAATATATGTTAAGAAAAAAAAAAGAAGAAGAGGATAGCAGGCGGGGAAGAATGAAGGGGGGGAATCAGAGGGGGAGACGAACCCTGAGAGACGATGGACTCTGAAAAACAAACTGAGCGTTCTAGTGGGGAGGGGTGTGGGAGGATGGGTTAGCCTGGTGATGGGTATTAAAGAGGGCACGTTCTGCATGGAGCACTGGGTGTTATGCACAAACAATGAATCATGGAACACTACATAAAAACTAATGATGTAATGTATGGTGATTAACATAATAAAACATTTTTTAAAAAAAGAAGATGGGGTATATACATAAATGGAATATTACTCAGCCATCCAAAAAATGAAATCTTGCCATTTGCAATGACATGGATGGAGCTGGAGTGTATCGTGCTAAGCGAAATAAATCAGTCAGAGAAAGACAAATACTGTATGATTTCACTCAGATGTAGAATTTAAGAAACTAAACATATGAACATATGGGGAGGGGGCAAAAAGGAGAGAGGGAAATAAATCGTAAGAGACTTAATGAAAGAGAACAAACTAAGGTTTGATAGAGGGAAGTGGATGGGGGATGGGTTAGATGGGTGATGGGGATTACAGAGGGCACTTGTTCTGCTGAACGCTAGGTGTTGTATTTCAGTGCTGAATCCCTGCATTCTACTCCTGAAACCAATATTGTACTGTGTGTTAACTAAAATTTAAATAAAAATTACAAGGAAAAAAAAAAAAGAAAGAAAAGGTCTGAGACTTGAAAGAGGTGAAGGTGCCAGGCATAGGGATATCTGGAGGAGGAGTGTTCCAGGTGGAGGAAACACCCATTGTAAATGTCCAGAGGTAGGAGAGAGTCTGGTTGGTTCTAGAAAGAGTACAAAGTCAGTGTGGCTGGAGTTGAGTGGCCAAGGGAGAAAGCCATAGAAGATATGGCCACAGCAATGCCAGATTATTCAGAGCCTCGGGCCCTGTAAGGATTATGGCTTTTACACTAAGTGGAGCAGAAAGCTATTGGAGGACTTGGACTTAAGAATGATGCCATCTTACTTAATACTTAAAAGGATCCCTGTCTGCTATGCTAGGAACAGATTGGGGGTGAAGGGCAGAAGGAGGAAGAGTCAGGAGGGTGAGCAATATCAAGAGAAGGATGACCTGGACCGGGGTGCATCAGTGCAGGTGGCAAAATTCGAGATATACTCTGAAGGTAGAGCTGACAATCCTTGAGGAGGACTTGCAGGTGAGATGATCAAGGTTATCCCCAAAGTCTTAGGCCTGAGCAATCAGAGGGATGGAGTTGCCATTTACAAAGAAGTTTAAGACCATTGGAGTAGAAAGTTTCAGGGGAATATTAGGACCACCCAAGCAAAAAAAAAATTAACAAAGTGTAGGAAATAATTGGATATATTTAAAAGGAGAAAGCAGGGAGCAGAGTGAATAATAAATGAAAATAAGTGGGGAGTTTAAGTGCTGGTACAATTAATAAATAGGTGAATTTGGGTCTGTTCCGATACTAGATGTGGTTCTTTTAAAGAGTCAAAAAAAAAAAGGTCTCTCAGCAGGTATCAGAGGGACTTGACATTCCCCATGTATCCCTGTAGAATCGCTTCTTAGAAGGGATCAATTCACCAAGCAATAAAATAAAATTCTACAAGCTTAACAGCATGTTCAGTAACAGGAAAGTAATTACTGATTTTTCTCCCGAGGGAGTTATTTTCTGTGTTCATCAAATGTTTCTCCAGATGTCTATAAAAATGAACGGCAGGACACAGAATTCTGCAGCAAGTGGTGTCCAGTTGTCCTCTGCCAATGGTTGAGGGAAAAGTTCACAGTCTTATGTGAGATCCCCTAAATGAGGCTCAGCAGAAGCCCATAGGCTGACAATTTTTTAAAGATTTTATTTATCTATTTGAGAGAGAAAGAGAGAGAAGAAACAAGTGGGGAAGGGGCAGAGGGAGAAGCAGTTTCCCCACTGAGCAGGGACCCTAATGGGACTCCATCCCAGGACCCTGGGATCATGACCTAAGCTGAAGGCAGATGCTTAACCCAACCGACTGAGCCACCCTAGCAATTTTTGTTAACTACCTTGTCTAACATAAAGCTGTAAGTTAGTCCCTGTGCCCACTCCTTACTTTTTTGAGAAAATAGCAAATAAACAACTTGCTTAACAGACATTTGGACCTACTAACTCTCATTCTTAAATGTATGGACAATTTTTACAAAGCATGAACTTCAGTGTAAGACATTAGAAGGCTTTTGACTAATAATCTGCATCTACATTTGCTTTGGTCAGGAAGGAGCTCTATGATGAATCTCGAGCCCCTCTGATTATCTCTTCTTCCAAGTTTCTTCTCATATAATTTCTATAAAAAGGAAATACAGAAGTAATTACCGAGCCAGGCAAAAGTCAATACTGCCACTCACCACCAAGCAGGCCTTTCCAACCAGCCCCAGCTGAGATCACAGGGAGCCCGCTACATCAGAGGTTCTCAGCCTGAGAGGTACATTTGAATCTTGTGAGAGCCTTTTGAAAAAGTACCCAGCCCCAGCCCCAGTGCTGGAGATTTTGATTTAATTGGTCTGGGAAGGGGTGCGGATTTTTTTTAAAGTTCCTCCCATGATTATAATGCACACCCAGGACCGAAACCACCACACTAGAAAACGCTGTGAACACAGACTGTTCTGTAAGGAATTTCAACACCAACAGAAAGAGTATATTCTAAATAATAATACTTGGTAATCCAATAGACACACAGGGCCAAATTCTCGTGTGATAAAATTCAGGTGGCAGGGGTGGAGTGGGGAGTGGTTAGGAAATGCAGGTAATGGGCATGCTTAAATTCTAAAACGATTACCTTTCCATAGCAGTCATCAATACACTTCCCACACATCCCCACACTATCCTTTTAACCCAATTTTCTTTTAAAGCCCATACAAGCAGACTGTGCTCCCTGCCGAATTCTTAAATATGTACAAGGAATCCATTGTGTCACAGAATGTTGCCCAGATCCACCCCTCGACTGGGCAGCCCGCTTCATCCCCATGTCACTAGCAAATCCAGAAAACTGGGGACGAGTTGGAAGGAATGATAAAACAGCAGAAGTTCTCAAGGTAGCACGAAGTGTGCCACAAGATGGGAATTCAGCAACTCCATCTTAGGAAAAGGTGAACAGAGCTCCACAAGGGCATCTTGAAAAGAATATAAGATTATGCAACAGCAACAGTAACAGTTTCCCCACAGCCCAAGCACTTTTTAGCTGGATAACATAGCTGGTTGTTTTTAAACAGCCATCCTGGAAATGCCTCATATAGGGAAACACACTCAAATGGGTTTTTTTTAAAAAAGATTGTATTTATTTATTTGAGAGAGAGAGAGAGTGCACAAGCAGGGGGAGAGGGCAGAGGGAGAGGGAGAATCAGACTCCCCACTGGGCAGGGAGAGCCTGACTACAGGCTTGATCCCAGGACGCCGGGATCGTGAGCTCCTGAAGGCAGACACTCAACCGAGCCACCCAGACGCCCCCTTAAAGGGGTTTAAACTGCCCTCGGACTTAGACTTCTGGGCACCTAGCATGCACAAAATCAGTATGTCAGCTGGAGTGGGTGACACATGGGCCCGGCCCTCAAGGCAATCACAGTGTTGTTGAAGCAGGGACGCACACACACAGGAGCTGACGTGCAGCACCGAATGAGCTGCTCAGAGAAAAGAGGGCAGCGGAGTTCAGAGGAGGAGACCACCAGGGGCTGGAGTCATTAGGAAAGCGCCAGGGTAGAAATGAAAATTAGACCAGAGCATGAAGTGTAGTTAGGCTTTCAGAAGAAGGAGAAGAGGGGCGCCTGGGTGGCTCAGTCCGTTAAGTGTCTGCCTTCAGCAGCTCAGGTCATGATCCCAGAGTCCTGGGATCGAGCCCCGCATCGGGCTCCCTGCTCAGCGGAGAGCCTGCTTCTCCCTCTCTCTCTCTGCCTCTCTCCTTGCTTGTGTGCCCTCTCTCAAATAAACAGATAAAATTTTAAAAAGAAGAAGAAGGAGGAGAGGGAGATGGAGAAGGGGAAGGGGAAGAGAACAAGGTGGGGATGCTCCTGAGTAAAGCGCTGTGGCAGGAGCACAGAGCGCCTATGGGAGGCAGACACACCCCCACAGGTGACTCTTAACAGGTGTGCTGCCATCACCAGCCGCGATGTTCTGTTCATGCGAATAATATATTTGTGCGACCACTGAGGACCACCACGGTTAAAGCCACATGTCTTTATGACAGATTACAAGCCGGGAGAGTTGTGCGAAGCAGTGGAGAGCAGTGCTAAAGCTTGCTGCCACGAAGAGGGCAGACCGAGTCCTCAAGCAAGGAAGACGGCGTGACTCTGGAAGCCGAGGGAACATTTCTTGTAAGGTAGGAAAGCGTGGCCCTGGCACTGGGCTCAACCTACAACGCAGCACCAAAGAGTGGCCAAGAGAACGGGACGCCATGCTTCCTGTCGCTGCCTTTGTGGGTGTCACGAGACAACTTGCTACTGTGATGGGGCTGGTGTTGCAGTGATTGCTGACAAGTTTTCTGTGATTTTGAGTCTTTTCATCCCTTCAAGCATGCAGTAAATGATTCAAATATTTCAGAGAATACTGTGAATATAAAACAAGAAGAAAAAGTCGAGAATCTCCAGACTAAGCAAGTTGGACCATATCCTGTATGCACTGGGGACTCACCGATGGTTGGTCCCAGGAGAGTGACTTTATGGAAAGGACGTGGCGGGAAGAATCATCTTGCCATTCAATGCAAATTAGAATGGAAGGTGGAGAGAGTATACAAACACAGGCAAAGTGATTTCAATTCCCCTAACGTATTAATTTTCAAAAGTAGGAAAAGAATATGTAACTTTCTACTTTTCAACAAAATTTCTTGTCTTCTACCTAGGAAAAAAAAAGTGATAGAAGGAAAAACAGTAAATATTGCCCCCAAAGAAAGTGCTAACATAGTCATATTTCCCCTTTACATATTTTCCATTTATTCCAACTTCATCACATTTCAGCCATGTGGTTTTGGTCACATTGCTCAATCTCTGTAAACCTTGGTTTCCTGATCTGGGAAATGGAGACAATATGGCTATCTGCCACCCCATGGGGTCTTTGTGAGGATTGCATGAAAGAAGGTATGCAAACCTCCTCTTCCTTATATATATATAGCAGCTTTTTGTTTGGACCTCTTTAGCTCTGGGCAAGAAACACATTTCTTACAGGCCTTCTTACAGGACTTTCAGCATGCCCCAAATATGAGGGTTACAATCCAGTTTCATGTTAGTATGCCATGGAAATCCTAAAAGATATCTCTAGGAAAACCTGCAGTCTAGCATGAGAAAGATTGAAAGCTTGAGTTGAGTGACTCAAAACTCATTTTTTTTTTTTGAAGATTTTATTTATTTATTGGAGAGCGAGCGAGAGAGAAACAGCATGAGAGAGGAGAGGGTCAGAGGGAGAAGCAGGCTCCCCGCTGAGCCGGGAGCCCGATGTGGGACTCCATCCCAGGACCCTGGGATCATGACCTGAGCTGAAGGCAGTCGCTTAACCAACTGAGCCACCCAGGCGCCCAGACTCAAAACTCATTTAAGAAGCCCACAAATTCAAACCTTATATTGAAGGAGCACTTGTTGGCTCTGCTCAGACCTCGCTCACCATCTTCTTCAATGGGAAAATGGCACCTCCCAACCACGCTTTGTAAAACAGCAACAGTACCCATGAGGAGAGGGGCCATCAGAACACAGGTTCCCGAAGCAGACAGTGGCCGGTGGTGTCGCAGGACAAAGAATCACACACTCCTTCTAGCCCTCCCGTGTAACTCTGAAACTGAAAACCCAGGGCTGCTTTGTCAGAGATTCACCCCACACTGAAGACGGTGCTCATTTGTGCACAAACTACCCAGAAGGTAAGTGCAGTGGGATTGGTGTAGAGAGGATTAGCCACTTACTCTAGGCGCCGGGGGCACAAAACATATCCCTGCTCTCTCATTGCTGCTGGGAAATGGCACACTCATTCCATCCAAATTTCTCTTCCCCCCACTGGATTCCAGTTTCCGTTAGTACACCATTACCACAAACCAGTCACTCAGGCTACAGCTGGGACAGTTTCAATTTCTCCCATTCCTGTCCTTACTTCTTTTAATTAAAAATTGTATGTGTTTGGGGCGCCTGGGTGGCTCAGCCGTTAAGCGTCTGCCTTTGGCTCAGGTCATGATCTCAGGGTCCTGGGATCGAGCCCCACATGGGGCTCCCTGCTCCGCGGGAAGCCTGCTTCTCCCTCCCCCACTCCCCCTGCTTGTGTTCCCTCTCTCGCTGTGTCTCTCTCTGTCAAATAAATAAATAAAATCTTTAAAAAAAAAATTGTATGTGTTTAAGAGGTACAACATAATGATTTAATATATATACACATAGTGAAACGATTACCTCAGTCAGGTATGTGACATATCATCTCCTCACATACTTACCTTTTCTGTGTGTGATGAGAGCACCTGAATTGTACTCTCGGCAAATTTCCAGTATTCAATACAATATTGTAACTGTAGTCATCATGTTGTACATTAAGTCTCTAGACATAGTCATCCAATAGAACTGCAACTTTGGGGGCGCCTGGGTGGCTCAGTTGGTTAAGCGACTGCCTTCGGCTCAGGTCGTGATCTCAGGGTCCTGGGATTGAGCCCCGCATCGGGCTCCCTGCTCTGCGGGAAGCCTGCTCTTCCCTCTCCCCCTCCCCCTGCTTGTGTTCCCTCTCTCGCTGTGTCTCTCTCTGTCAAATAAATAAATAAAATCTTAAAAAAAAAAAAAAAAAGAAGAACTGCAACTTTGTACCCTTTGACCAACATCTCCACATTCCCCCAACTTCCTGCCCCTGGACACCCCCATTCTACTCTCTGATTTTCTGTTTTTAACTTTTTCTTAGATTCCACGTATTAGTGAGATTGTGAAGTTGTTTTCTTTCTGTGTTTGGCTTATTTCACTTAATATAATGTCCTCCCTGTTCATCCATGTTGTAGCAAATGGCGGGATCTCGTTCTTTTTAAGGCTAAGTAATATTCTATTGCATATATATACCACAATTTCTTAATCCATTCATCCAACAACAGACACTCAGGTTGTTTTCATATCTTGTCTACTGTGAATAATGCTGCAATGAATGTGAAAGTGCAGCTATCTCTTCAAGGTACTGATTTCATTTCCTTTGGGTATTTACCCAGAATAGGGATTGCTGGACCTGATGGTAGTTTTATTTTTATTTTTTGAGGAACGTGCAAACTGTTTTCCATAATGGGTGTACCAATTTATGTTCCCACCAACAGTGTACAGGGATGATTTTTCTTCACATCCTCGGCAACCTATTTTTTGATAATAACCATCCTAACAGATGTGAGGTGATCTCATTTTTGTTTTGGTTCGCATTTCCCTGATAATTAGTGAAGTTGAGCACCGTTTCATATACCTGTTGGCCATTTGAAAGTCTTCTTTGGAAAAATATCTAATCGGGTCCTTCTCTGTTTTATCAGATTGTTTTTTGCTATGGAGCTACATGAATTCCTTGTATATTTTGGACAGTAAGCCCTTAGTAGATGTATAATTTGCAAATATTTTCTTCCAGTCCATAGGTTGCAATTTCATTCTGTTGACTGTTTCCTTTGCTTAGCAGAAGCTTATTAATTTGCTGTAGTCCCACTTGTTTACTTTTTGCTTTTGTTGCCTGAGCTTCTGATGTCATATCCAAAAAGTCACTGCCAAGGCCAATGTAAAGGAAATGTTTCTCTATATTTTCTTCTAGGAGTTTTAATGTTTCAAATCTTATGCTTCACTCTTTAACCCATTTTTAAATTGATTTTTGTGTATGATGTAAGTAAGGATTCAATTTCATTCTTTTGCAGGGGGTTATCTAGTTTCCCTGACATCATTTATTGAAGGGACTGTCCTTCCCCCATTGCATATTTTTGGCATCCTTCTTGAAAATAATTGATTGTATATGTTTTGGTTTATTTCTGGGCTCTCTATTCTGTTCCATTGCTCTATGTGTCTGCTTTTATGCCAGTACCATATTATTTTGATCAATATAGCTACAAAGCTATGTGATTCAGAATCAGGAAGCGTGATGCCTCCAACTCTGTTCTACTTTTTCAAGATTGCTTTGGCTATTTGCAGGCTTTTGTGGTTCCACACAAATTTTAGAATTGCTTTTTCTATTTCTGTAAAAAATGCCATTGGAACTTTGATAGGGATTGCATTGAATCTGTATATCACTTGGGGTAGTATGGACATTTTAACAATACCAATTCTGATCCACAAACACAAGATTCTTTCCCTTTATTTGTGTCATCTTCATTTCTTTCATCAGTGTTTTACAGTTTTCAGTGTATAGATCTCTCTCCTCCTTGGTTAAATTTATTTCTAAATATTTTGTTCTTTTTGATGCTATCATAAATGGAATTATTCTCTTGATTTCCTTTTCAGATAGAGCATGGTTGGTGTAAAGAAATGCAACTGATTTTTGAAGATTTTATTTATTTATTTGAGAAAGAGAACATGAGTTGGTGGGGGGGGAGCAGAGGGAGAGGAAGAAGCAGACTCCCCACTGAGTAGAGAGCCTGACCTGAGGCTCAACATGGGGCTCGATGGGGGGCTCAATGCCAGGGCACTGGGACCATGACCTGAGCTGAAGGCAGACTCTTGACCAACTGAGCCACCCAGGTGCCCCAATTTTTGTATGATTATTTTATATCCTTTACTGAATTTGTTTATTTGTTCCAACAATTTTTTTGTGGAGTCTTCAGGGTTTCTACATATAGAATCATGTCCTATGCAAACAGAAATAATTTTAGTTCTTCCTTTCCAATTTAGATTCCTTTTATTTGTTTTTCTTGTCTAATTGATCTTGCTAGTACTTTCATCACTTTGTTGAATAGAAGTGGTAAGAGTGGGCATCTTTTCCACACCAGAACTTAGAGAAAGTGTTTTTAGTTTTTCCCATTGATTATGATGTTATCTGTGGGGTTTTCATAAATGACCTTGATTATGTTGAGAAAATTTCTTTTTATACCTATTTTGTTGAGAGTTTTTATCTTGAATGGATATTGAACTTTGTCAAAGTTTTTTTTTGTGCATCTATTGAGATGATCATGTGCTTTCCATCTTTTGTCCTCTTAATGTGGTGTATCACATTGATTGATTTATGTATATTAAATTAAACTTGTATTCCAGGGATAGATCCCACTTAATCATGATATATAATCTTTTTTATGCATTGTTGGATTTGGTCTGCTAGTCTTTTGTTGAGTATTTCTGCATCCATGTTCATCAGAGATATTAGCCTGTAGTTTTCTTGTGGTGTCTTTGGCTTTGGTATCAGGGTGATACTGGACCCATAAAATGAATTTGAAAGTATTCCTTCTACCTCTATTTTTTAGAAGTGATTAAGAAGAATTGGTATCAGTTCTTTTTTGAATATTTGGTGGAATTCAGCCATGAAGCCATTTGGTCCTGAGCTTTTCTTTGTTGGTAGGGGAAGGTTTTTTACCACTTCAATCTCCTTATTTGTTATTGGTCTGTTCAGGCTTTCTATCTATTCTTGATTCAGTCTTAGTAGATTGTATGTTTCAAGAATTTATCCATTTTTGCTAGGTTATCCAGTTTGTTCACATGTAACTGTTCATAACAGTTCCTTAGGATCCTTTTTGTTTCTGAGACATCCGTTGTAATGGCTCCTCTTTCATTTCTGCTTTTAGTTGAGTCTTCTCCTTTTTTCTTAGTCTAGTTAAGAGTTTATTGATTGTATTTATTTTTTCAAAATACCAATTCTGATCTCTGTACTTATAGATACCAAGTTCTGCTACTCTTCTTCCACAGTATCTCTAGTATCTTCTCCTCCTTTCATTTACTCTATTTAACAACCCTGTTCATTTCCTCTCATCCAAATGACTGCAATTGCAGGAAAATGAGTATCCCTATCCCCAGTCTCCCTTCCCTCCAATCCATTTGAACTTTTACAAGCACATCTCTAACTGGACCATCCCTGTGCTCAAATATCTTTGTGACTCCTATTACCTTTATAGTAAAATATGAATTCCTTAGCTTGACATTCAAAATCCAGATGATCCATCCTCAAACTATTCTGTCTACCTTTTCTTCCATTGTTTGGCTGTATTCCCACTTCTGGGAGCCATTCCTGATAGGACAGCTAACAATAACCTAATCATATATCTAAAAGTGTTGCAACATACAAAACACAATTATTTACTCAATATGCAGCCTTCCAAAATGGCCCCAATGATCCCAGCCTCCTGGTAATCACACCCTTGTGTTGTCCCCTCCCCTCTGAGTAGGGCTGGACCTAGTAACTTGCCTCTAATAAATAGAATACAGAAAATCTATGGATCACTTTCAATATTGGGTTATAAAAGACTGTGACTTTCAACTTTCTCTTTCTTTGGCCTTCTCTCTTGCTTGGTCTGATGAAGCAAGCAGCCATGTTGCAAGATGCTCTATGAAGAAGCCCATGCAGCAAGGGACCAAAGGAAGCCTCTGGCCAACAACTCGTGAGGACCCGAAGCCTCAGTCTAATAGCCAGCTAGGAAATGATCCTGCCAACAACCATATGGATGACCTAGGAAGGAAATCTTTGTCAGGTGAGTCTTGAGGTGACTGTAGCCTTGCAGGAGACCCACGGCAAGAAAATCCAGCTAAGACTCACCTGTGTTTCTGACCCACAGAAACTATGAGATAATAAATGTTGTTTTCTTAAGATCCTAAGTTTTGGGATAATTTATTACATAGCCATATATAAATAATATGGCCACCTGTGCTGAGCACATAATGTTTTTGAAAAAAAATTGATATTATAATAAATAACATTTCTCCCCATTTCTAATTTCTCTTTGAAAGCTAAAGCTAAAAAGAATATTCATTCATATGACAAAGATTTGCTGAAAGAGTCCTAGGTGCAGGGCATTCAACAAGGTACTAGAGGAAGATAAAAAGCTGAAAAAGACTGGACGCTTGTTCTCAATGCATTTATAGTGTGAATAGAAAAGGTATATTAGAATATGTAACCACTAGGTAAAGAGATTTATAAAGGGGAAATGAGAGGCGCCTGGGTGGCTCAGTCGGTTAAGCATCTGCTTTCGGCTCAGGTCATGATCCCAGGGTCCTGGGACCGAGTCCCGCATCAGGCTCCCTGCTCAGTGGGGAGTCTGCTTCTCCCTCTGCCCCTCACCCTGCTCTCATGCTCTCTCTCTCTCTCTCTCTCTCACACACACACACACACTCTCTCTCTCAAACAAATAAATAAAATCTTTTAAAAAATTATTTTAAAAAAGGAGAAGTGAGAGGATGCTGAGGGTATTTGCAGTCTATTGGGGCCATGAGAAAAAAACACATGAGTAGGTAGCAAATGAGTGGAGTAAGTCAAAGGAGAGATGTCGATAAAGCCCTGTGGGAATGAAGAGGAGGAAGGATGACCCATGCAGGATAGTAAGGGAAGGCTTCTTGACAGAAGTGCAATTGACACAAACCTTGATTATCAGGGACAATTTTGACATAAAGGGTTTGGGGAAGGGCATGAGCAGGGGAAAAGCAATTTAAGCAAAGCAAGGAAGCCAGAACATATAGAGAGAAAATAAGTACTGAAATTCAAACCAAATTTATCCCCGACTCAACTTTTCCTTACCTGGATCCCCAAACTTCCAACAATCACTCTAACACCACTTGAATGAGAGAAAGTGTGAGAGAGGGGACAAACTCATTTCTAGGGCTACTCCCATGGCCTTGGAGGGGGTCCATGCAAGTGAAGGGGCCTGAAGCTCCAGCTTCATGGGGTGTCTTTCTCTGGTTACAGTCAAGAGAATCTCTCGTATTTTTTCCTCTCGGTCCAGGTTTGTGAGCAGGCTGAACAGGGCAAGCTATAGGCCTTGTCATCTAATCAATTTCTCTGTGTGTAGAGAGATTACTGAGGTCTCCTACTCAGATGATTCTATGGGTCTAATAATAAAGGTTTGTAAAACAGGTATTATGTTTGCTATTGCTCAGAATTGCTGTAAGGATAAAATTAGAGGATTTATTAGAAAACGCTTGGCAAACTCTAATACACCTAACACAATGTAAATTATATGAAAATTATGAATTCTAGTACAGGAAGCCGATAATTGGAGATGTTCAGTGCTTGTGAAAGGTCACACTGTGACTAGCAGAGCTGGGGCTCCAGGTCAGGACCCCTACTACTAGAGACGCCCATTTCAGTTAGCCAGAACACAGGGTCCAGGTTCAAAGTTCAGCTTGATCACTTACTAACTATAGCTTGGACAAGTTCCTTAATTTCTCTGAGCCGCAGTTTCCTCATCCATAAAATAGGAGTTATAAAATGTACTTCACAGCATTGTTGAGAGGATTCAAAGATATAATGTGTGTAAATGCTCAAGCACAGCTTGGTACATAGCAAACACTCAATAAATGGAAGTTATGGTGATGATTGTTACCATTTCATACCACTTTCACTGAACCAGTCAGCACTCAATTCTAGTAGCTCACTGGTCACGATTTCTGGTTCCAAGCAGTATCAAAAATAGACAGAGTCTGTCTTCAACATCTTACCCCTCCCCTTTCCAAGTGCTTCTTCTCCGGATCTCCCTTCCTGGGCTGGAACCTCATGTTCAAGTAAGGCTTGGGGTACTATCCCAAGCATCCTGTCCTTTTCAATCTCAGCTTCAACTGTGTCTCATTCCTTCTGGACCCTGTACTCTACTTTCCAAAGTAACAGCTAATTACCTGACAGACTAATCTACTAAGGGACTGACTGCTAAAACTGCCCAGTGCATTACCCTCCCCACCCCACCTGAGATATCTTCAACCTACCAGGAGACCCCTAGACACACAAGCTGTGTATAAACTATACGGATGGCCCTGCGTCCTATAAATCCATCTCTGTAACTCCATGTTTGAAAGCCTAAAGGACACAGACAACTAAAAGATTGGATCAGGTTTTGCCTAAGTTGGAGGAAAAATGAGCAGTGAAATCAATTTCCCATAGCCTGGTCTCAAAGAGTATTTTAAAAACTCATGCTTGCAAGAAAAAAAAAGATTGAGAAAAAAAAGATTTCTAAAAGAGATGCAGAAATAAAACCAACACATTAGGTAGATGTGAGGACAGACCAAATTTCCCTCTTTAAAAATAAGCAGGAAAATGCAATATATAACCAGGTCCATCTGGCAAGAAGGGAAAGAAGGTTAGGAAAGGCAGCCACCCAAGATGTACCCTTCCAGAATGTGAATACAACATCAGCAGGCTTAGAGCCCTGCCCCTGCTCCTGAGATGGGACTCCATCTCTCAGCTCCTTAGTTTTGTTACCAAAGAAGGGTACCGATAGCATCGTGATCGTGCCACTCTTTAAAAATATCCATTGTTTTTCTGATGGTGTCAAGTTAAAAAAAAAAAAACTTTCTCATTTATAGTAATGTAGAAAACTAACATAGAAAACTAATATTTAATTTAAAGGAATGTATATTTGTAGAATATAGAAAATAACAAGAAGAAAAATCAAAGTCATCCATAATCTCTCCGCCAAAGGATAATTACTGAAGAATTTTTTCAGTGTGCAGTTTTTCTTTCTGACTTCTTCTCTATAGATAGATATACATAGATATAGACATATATATGTATATATACACATACATATAAACAGAATGAAACAGTTGAGTTCATCTTGTGTATAAAATTCTGTAATGTGATATTTTTTATCACATTATATAACATTCTTTATAAACTTAATGACTGTGTGGTATTCTATATAAAGGTACTTTAATTTGTGAAATCATTTCCACACTGTTCAACACTTAGTTATTTGTATTTTCATGAATTAATATAAATAAAAATACCAGGGGGTTGGGGCGCCTGGGTGGCTCAGTTGGTTAAGCGACTGCCTTCGGCTCAGGTCATGATCCTGGAGTCCCGGGATCGAGTCCCGCATCGGGCTCCCTGCTCGGCAGGGAGTCTGCTTCTCCCTCTGACCCTCCTCCCTCTCATGCTCTCTGTATCTCATTCTCTCTGTCTCAAATAAATAAATAAAATCTTTAAAAAAAAAAAAATACCAGGGGGTTATTTACGCACATATCATTCCAGTTCCAATTATTTCCTTTGGATGGATTGCTAGCAGTAGCATTACTGGGTCAACAAGTTAAATATTTTGAAGGCTGTTACTAGAAACTGCCAAATTTCTTTCCATCAAGCTTATAGCAATTTATCATCCCACCAGAAAATACAAAATGTGCATCTTGTCACCACCGCCCCCCACCATGCAATGACTATTATTTTTAAAACGAGAAAATAAAAGAAGATGAATTTTGGAGTCAAGGAAATTTGTGGCCTCTCTGCCAAATCACTCCAGTAGCTGTTTCCCCTGAGTAAATCCAGAAATGAATATTATAATAGCACTGAGTGCAATGAACAGAGTCCTGATGTTGCAAGGAGGTTCTTAAGTGACCTTCTGTAATGAACTCTTGAGACAGGGGATCAGTCAGAATCCCAGCAGGAACTGGACTGTGCTCTAGAATAGGGAGTTGACCAGCATTTAATAAGTAGTTGTGTAAAAAGAGTGGGATGGAGTCAAGACTGGCTGGATGGAGGGCAGGAGGACAGCCTGAAGGAGCTGCCACCACCTGAGGCCTACAGGAGAGGGGGAGGGAACAGGACCATTGCTAGAGAGAGTAGGGGATGCCCAAGGGTAGATGCAGGCTCACAGGCGGGAGCCAAGTCTCTCCAGCCTTCCTACCAGTATCTTCCGTTACATGAGCACAGCTCACTTCCAGAGAGCAGGACTAGGGACCTGGGTTACGATGGACTGAATGTGCCCCTTCCCCCCAAATCTACATGTTAAAGCCCTAACTTTAGTGAGATGGTATCAGGAGGTACTGGTTTATATGAAGTCATGAGGATGGAACCCCCATGCTGATATTAGTGTCCTTATAGGAAGAGGAAGAGACCAGAACCCACACTGTCTCTCTCTACCATGTGAAGGGATAGCAAGAAAGCAGCCTTCTGCAAGCCAGGAAGAACCCTCGCCAGAAACAGAATCAGCTAGCACCCTGATCTTGGGCTGCCCACCCTCCAGAACTGTGAGAAATAAAGATCTATGGTATTGTGTGATAGCAGCCCAAGCAGGCGAAGATACTGGTAGATACAGTCATAGAGCTCAGCCTCCCAGGTCGCAGAGGAAGGCCAAAGGTCAGACCGTGGAGCTGGGGGGGCGGGGGCGGGGAGGGGGGCGTGGCAAACTGAAACCATCTAGTGCAGACAGCTAGTAGGAAACACGCAGTCTCTGCTTCACAAACCACCACGGTACCGTGACTGTTTTCTATGGAATTCTCAAGCAGCAAGTGGGTCTATTACAATGTATCATTTCCCTTTACTTCAGTAATTTACAGAGTGAAAATTTGGAAGCTTTTTTCTTCTCAAGAGACCAGAGTATATTTGTGGGTCCAAAAGCATCTTTGCAAAATAGAAGAAAGATTACCTTTATCTTTATACCAACCAGGCAAAGAATGCATTCTAATAAGCAATCGAGTGGGGGGAAAAAAAAAAAAACCCTACTGTGATTGAATTTATTTTTCCAGAGAAATGCAGGAAATAGTCATGAATGTTTCATTAAAACTCTTCCTCATCATAGATGTATATCCGTGTCCTAACAAGTACATGTTTTTAGCACTGCAACTCTCCAAGCCAGCAAACAACTCGGTAAAATTGTCTTTAATCCCTCACAAATGACTCTGGAGTCCCACTGAGGCTTTATCACACATTATTTAGTAAATCCATGAACCTTATAAACCAGGAGATGTGGAAAACCATAGCAACCGGGACAAGACTGGAGAGGTGGCCAGTGTTTTGAAGGATAGCACTAGGAGGGGCGTGCAGCCTTCCTGAGCTCTGAAGCCCACTCCCTCCCAGCCCACCCTGCTTGACTTGACCTTGCCTTCATCACTCCTCCCTCCCCCGCAGACCTGGTACAGGAACTTGTAGCTGGAATGGGCTTAGGAGTTTAACCCGTCTCGTCTTCTGCTTGCAGACAAATTGTTATCATTTTATACATGAGGAAAAGGAGACCCAGAGACTTCGAGGGGCTTGTCCAAGGTCACAAAACTAATACACGGAAAGAGAAGATACTAGACCTCAAGTCCTGATTCTATCCCAAAGCTTTTACCAACTCTAATTTCTACATGGTCCGGTTCTTTACATGGAATGAGGGAAAAGGGAACTCGAATTCTACCTGCATCTCCGAGAGCAATAAACAAACTGTTATGGCCATTGAAAGTAGCATACTGAAACTGAAATTAATCTATAAAATTGCACTAATAAAGAAATTTCACATTTCATAGCAAATTTGCCCTTCAGAAAATATCATGAAATATACCAGATGCTGGTTTCTGTCAGCAGCGCCAAGACACACCTAGTGTATTTTGATTGTAAGTCCTCATCATTGTTGGAGGATTTGTTCATTTAGTTAATGATAAACATTTTGAGAACATGAGAAAAGTATCCATTGAACGATTTTAATTATGCAGGAAAAAAACACAGATGCGTAAAGAAGTATAAACAGGACATTTCCTTACTTAGAACTCACGGAAGAAATAATAGCCATAAAAGCTCAGAGCCACCTGGTCCCCAGCGGCAGCAGCAGTCAATCTCAGGGCCACACGACTGGGGACAGACAGAATTCTCATCCTCTCTCATGATCTTTCATGAGTTTACCTCACCCTACCCCTAGCTCTGCATGTTCTGGGATATTAAATGGTGTTTGTCGGGGACCATCCCTGCTAAGCAAGCCTGGTTTTCTCATTCTTTTGTGCACATTAGTCCAGATTTCCCAGGCCTTGCGCCTCCGGAGGAGCTGAGTCAGTGTTCTGGGACGGAGCCCAGGCATCTGTGTGTGGTGAAACCTCCCCAGGTGACTCTGATGAATCAAAACACAGATGCCTGCGCTGTGTCCCAGAAGAACGGACTTGGTAGCGCTGGGGTTTAAGACCTGGGAGATCTATACTGTGAAAAAGCTCCCCTAAGTCGATTCTCATACACACCAAAAAATGAGAAATGTTCTCTTCAACTGACAGGCACAAATCTGGCCACACCACCAGGGGGATATAATGGGGCAACAACCCATGTTAAATGAATATTTAAATACAGACAGACTCCAGCCAGCTAACCTCTCGTTGGCTTTCCAACTTGGATAAATGCTAAATTTGCTCCTTGGGGTGGCTGTTGAGTGTATTTAAGTATACCATGGAGACTGTAGGCAGAACTCTGAGGCATCTCTTATTATTTTTTCATATATTCACAAATCACCTTTATGAACACTGGCTTCACATCGAACAATAAAAATGCACATTAAACAAGAACACAGACCAAGCAACAGCATCAATTTGAAAACGTGTTTAATTTTACTCTAAAAATCTTTTTGTTCTTTTCATATGTTAAACCTGAATCCATTTACAAAATCATGTGCTGACTTAAGTGAAACATAAAAGAAATAACACACATCGTTAAAAGTTTATACGTTAAAATAACATCAGAAGCAGACTCCAAAATTCATCTAAGACAAGAGCAAGCAGGCATCGTAGGAAACATTTTACCAGAGTGCAAGTCACCGGCCATGATATCTTCCAACTTCAGAGTACAGAAGGACAACACCAAAAGGACTGAGTGGGTAAAAATTAAGAGTAAGTGGCTCCTGAAAAGTAAAATCCTGTTTCAAACAAAACGAACTAGTGCAAGAATCGTGCACTTCGCTGAGTAACGGCAGCACACTGGTGTACCCACGTTTTCTCTCTCTCTTTTCCTCTACAGACTCATTCCCTCTGCTTTGTGTCAGCCCTAATAACAGTGAGCCACAAAAACGTCAGAAATTATAGAGTGCAAATTGTGTCAAACCCTGAGCTCACAAGGAGGCCCGAAGTGGTAATCGTGTATTTCTCAGTTTAAATAGACAGAAAAACATGCTTCTTGCCTACAAAGTAAAATGATGACAATTGCAAAAAACGTCTCTCAGTAGGGCTGATCCCTGGTCTCTGCTACTGATGAAGGGGGTGCTGGGGAGGGGTGCTGGAACAGAGAGTGGCATAATTAAGCCGTCGTGCTGTTAAAGGAAAGTCCAAGTACAATGGAAGAGCAACATCATATTTACTCCAACTAAAATTAGATCAAATCCTTCTTGTCCAGCATGTCAGTACAGTGAGCTGCCCCTCAAACACCAGAACAGAACCGCTGAAGCGTTCACAGACCCATTCAAAAGCCGCTCTTCGCTGCAGCAACTTGAAAACAGAAGCAGTGTTATTCACCACGCCCGTGGGGTGACCCGCCCCGTCTCCCTCAGAATCTGCCATCAGGTTGTTGTTCCTCGTTAAAGATCCAGTCATTTAAACAGCCACAAAGTCCAGGTAAGTCTCGTCGGCTGTCTCCAGGCAGCCCCTGCAGTTCACAAGCCGCGGAGAAGCCACGTTAGCGACAGCTACCTCTCATCAATCTAGAGCAGATAACGAAATGGATGGGGAATAGCATTAAAATTCAGTAATAATGGAAATGTTTACACAAACCAATAGTTTCTTCCACGTCTTTCTCAACACCCCTAAAAAGCAGCAAATGACTGATTTGCATTTCACACCCTCTCCCTTCTTACAGAATAATAGTCAAACTATGACAGGAAAGCAGGAGGGGAGCACAAAGACTACAATATTTCGGCCGTGTAATTATCTCCGGAATACCCAAGAGCTGGTTGGAGAGAAATGGCCCCTGCCCAGTTTCTGTTGCTCTTGACATCCTGGAGTCAAGGAGGACCCCCTAAATTCAACATGCCTAACACCTCATTTCCCAATGACCATCCGAGAACTACCCCGTCACCCTTACAGCCTCCCTAGCCACTGCCGCCATGACTGAATCATTCCACCATTGAATCATCCCACCATTGAAACCTTGGAGTTAGCTGTGGCTCCTTCTTATCCTGGTATCAGGTCACAGCTCTCCCCAAGTGACTTCAACTCTCCCTCCAGGGCCTCTTGGGAACGGTCCTTTCTTTTCATTTCCATTGTTTGGGCTGAGAGTTAAACCATGAGCAGGAATTATCCAAGCAAACTTGTTTGGAAGGCGTTCTGAGAAATGGAACAGTCTGCACCAAGACATAGATGCGTGAGAGCACAGCACAGCGGCGGAAACTCCTGGTGATCTGACATGGCTGCATCCTGATTGGTGAGAACAGGAGGTAAGAAAGGGCTCTGACGGGAAGAACCTTCCATCCCCCAAGGAGAGGCCTGAACTTTTCCCAGGAGGCCAGCATTTTGTAGACTTCAGTAATTTGACTAATGCCTTATCTACATACCACCTATATTATTTGCTTTTTCTGTAAATTGATTTTTCTGTATTAATCTACTTATTTCACATTAAAATTTTCTTTTCACTTTTACAATTTTATCATGGAAATTTTCAAATGTACACAAAAGTGGAGACAATAGCAAAATAAACCTACTTGTACCTAGCACAGCAAATATCAAGCGATGTCTAATTTTGTTTCCTCTATACGCCCCCTACCACACCACCTCCGCCAGCCACACATTGCTGAATTACCTCGTCTGTGATAAGCGGATCACAGGTACGATATCATTTCATGTATATACGACTTTGTAAAACATAACTGCAATAACATCATCACACCCAAGAAAGTTAAATATCCTCACTATCATCTGATGTGTAGGACATTAAAATTTGACACCACTGCCCTATAGAAAAAACTGAAATCATTTGCCATCAATTTTTAGAAGAAAATAATATTAAAATTGCGGCATCATATGCTTGCATTTGGAACCTTGGCTTGAGGCCTGTTCTCCTTATTAAAAATGGAGATTAGGAAATATTAGATACACCAGTTTTATACTTCCTCATTGTCAAAAGTAGAAGGACTGAAAGGGAATTTTAAAAGGAATACATTTGGGGCGCCTGGGTGGCTCAGTCGTTAAGCGTCTGCCTTCGGCTCAGATCAGGATCCCAGGGTCCTGGGATCGAGCCCCGCATCGGGCTCCCTGCTCAGCAGGAAGCCTACTTCTCCCTCTCCCACTCCCCCTGCTTGTGTTCCCTCTCTCCCTGTCTCTCTCTCTGTCAAATAAACAAAGTCTTTAAAAAAAAAAAAAAGGAATGCATTTCTCACTATGTAACGTAAGATTATTTAATGTCATGCTTACCTACCACCTAAATCATCTTGCATTTCACCAGGAATTTTTGCCCCCATACTTTGGGAGACATTGCTACAGAGAATAAGGAACCACCTAAGAATTCTGGGCTTGATGGAATTTATGATTTGGGGAAACTGTTCTAGCAGCACCAAGAACAGGAGGGGGTTACAAAGGAGGAAGGGACAGCCTCTTACTGTGTCCTACAACTCACTGAGTCACCCCAATACTTCTTGAGAGCTGGAGAGTAGAGGAGTCTCTTAGTACCCTAGTACGGGAACACACAAACTCACTCACATGCCCTTGACCAAAGAATATACCTTCTGTATCGGGGAAGGTTTTCTCTGACTGATCTCACAGCTTCAGGGGAAGGGGATGTACATGAATGTGCAGGAAGGGGGAGGAAAGAAACACTATCTAGCCAACCAGATCAGCCAGATCAAACATGGCAGTCAGTGAGGTGACTGATGTCACAGCTAGGTGGCCCTCACATCCCACCCCATCATGTCCTGAACCTTCACTGTCGTCCGAGCTAACCCCCATCTCTCCAAAGCCAATCTTCCCCAGAAGGGGCTTTAGTGCCAGGCCCCAGATCCTCTTTCTTCATGAGCATGCTCTCCTGTGACTAAATCACCAAGCCTTCAAGAAATGCCAAAATGTGACATTTTCCAGAATTTTTCTCACCCCCCGCCCCCACACACATACACTCAAATATCTTCCATGGTTCCCCTTTCACACAGAAAAGTTCACATCTTTGCTGCACTATTCAAGGATCTCCCAGATCTGGCTGTCACTCATCTTTCCAACTTTACTCTTCTAGAGGCCTCTGCTTTAGGTTGCCTGATTTAGTCTCTGTCACCCAAACACGCCCAGGCACAAAAATCATTTATGTCAACCTAACACAGTTTAATACCACCCAACGTCCTGATCACTTCACTCATTATTTTGTCCCACCTTTCCAAGGTAAAGGCCAGAAAAGTCACATTTCCAGACTCCTTAATATTGGGGTATGCATTTCAGCAATACACTTCAGTATTGCTCTCTGGTGCAGAGATTACGTGAGCTCTCAGAATCCTTTTGTAAATTATCTTTTGACTGAAATTAGCTAGTGTTGGTTCTGCTGTGTACACCCCAAGACCCTTACTGATGCACTGTCCATGTTCCTTAGCTTAGCCCATTTCCTGTGCTGAAGATGAGCTCCTCGGTCTTCTACACAGAGCCAAGACTAACCCCTCTTTCACATTCTATCTTGTCCAAGGTATCTTCCTTAAGTTTCCTCAAACATTCTTTCCAAATCCAGGCAGCTCATTGTTTGTATCACTCACTGGAAAGTTAATACATGCTTTTCCATTTTATAGCTATAGTCTTTTGCCATATCCTGTTTCTACAACTTGAATATGAGTCCCTGTGTTATTACAGATTCAACAGTTAACAAGTTCTTTCTATGGGTAAAGTGTTGTGCTTACTGCCAATGATACCAAGAGGACTAAGCCAAAATTTAAGTCCTGGCACCTCACAGGCCGGTGGGAGAAGTAGGTTAAGAAACAAAAGGATACAAAGCAATGTTCCATAATAGAAGTCCTATGAGTTCAGGTGGAGGAAAAACTCACTATCCTTGGGTAGGTTCCAGGAAGGTAGGGAGGATGGAAGTGAGGCTTCATGAGCAAGTGGGAATTCACCAGATAGGCAAACAAAGAAGAGGGGAATGTCTCCTACTTCTTAGACTCCTGGGATCCCCCAAACTTAATTTGTTCCCTAAACATTCTATGTGCTCAAATTCTCTTCTAGTCTGAGGCCAGCAATGCATTATGTCTAAGCGTTTCAACAAGAAGCCTTGATCAAAAACCAGTAAAAGAAAATGAAGGAATCAGAGAAAATGGAGTCAAACAAAATTTTTCCAAATCAACTCATCTTCATCGAACACTTGCTGTATGAGATATAACTTAATACTGCCCCTGCCTTCAAGGTCCACTGCTTGTTTAAATGCAGTCTAGCTGAGGAGCTATATTTATAAAAGCAAGGAGATTTATACAACAATAAAAGCCTTGACAGTTCAGTCTAACAATAGAAAAAAAAGACATAAGTAGCACATGATCAGGTGCCAAAATTAATGCAACCATGAGAATTTTTTTTAAAGAGTGATCACTTCACACTGTGTGAGTCAGGGGAAACTTTATAGAGCTATAGATGTATATAGAGAAGTGCTAAGTGAGAGGTGGAAACACACAGGATAAGTTCAGAGATTAGTAAATAAATCAGTTTGGCTGAAATAGAGAATTTGAGTGGGAGAAGAGCATGAATAAAAGAACTAGAAAAAGAAAACTAAAAAAACTGATTAACAACCCCAGGTGGCTCCCAGGTGAAATCTGAAACTGGGCCCCATACACGGAGGGCAAGGAGAGACTAAAGAAAGAGGCAGGCCACTCCAGACTGGTAGGTGGCAGATTTAATAACGAAGTGAACTTATTTCCAAGGCTTGTCATGGATGGCGCAAGATGAGTAGATGTCTGCACCTGCCTGCCAGAATCTTAGTAGTTTATAGAGAGGTCTTAACTGGGTTCAGTCACTTATACTCTACAGAGGGTCTCCACAACACATTACTATCTCAAGGCTGTGCCCTTTTGTTTTGTTTCTTAAATTCCACATATGGGAATGGTGGGCAAAACTTACATTCCAGAGACAGGAGAGGGGGTGAGGACCCTCCAAGAGCCTAGATTGAGCTCAAGGGTCAATCAGCGATCACATCTTCTCAATGACTTCCTCCAACAAGGGGTCACTTTGAGGATGCATAATACACACACACACATGCTCATGCACAAAGAACAGTAACTACTTGTTGAGCACCTATTACGCATAAATTATAAGCTCTCTAAATTAATACCCAGATAAGAACACAGGGGGCTTAGCTTAAGTATTTTGTTCAAGGTCAGTCCAGAAATATCCAGATGCAAAAGACAGATGTGGCTCCTTACCTCCAGCGCTTACAGTCTAGCATCTTCAGAGCTCATAATTGGATGGGCTGAATTTATATCCCAACTCCTAAGACCAGATTCATCACTTTCGGGTACTTCTCTGTTCCTGTCCAGCTCCCAACTAGGTTAAATATTAGAAAACCTCAGTTTCAGTTTTTGTGTAGGATAGATGGTGGGGATTCTTGACCCAGCCTGCACATCACAATCACCTGTTGGGCTTTTTAAAAATACACATGCCCTGGACCCAGTCCCAAAGACCTGAACTGGGGATCCTCATCACAACCAGAGTTAAGAAGTTCATAGATACTGAAGAGTTCAAAATATGCCTCAAAGAATTCTTAATTGCAGGAAACAAACTGAGGGTTGCTGGAGTGGGGGGTGGGGTGGGAGGGATGGGGTGACTGGGTGATAGACACTGGGGAGGGTATGTGCTCTGGTAAGCGCTGTGAATTGTGCAAGACTGTTGAATCTCAGATCTGTACCTCTGAAACAAATAATGCAATATATGTTAAGGAAAAAAAAAGAAGAAGAAGAAGGTAGCGGGAGGGGAAGAATGAAGTGGGGGAAATCGGAGGGGTAGACGAACCATGAGAGACGATGGACTCTGAAAAACAAACAGGGTTCTAGAGGGGAGGGGGGTGGGAGGATGGGTTAGCCTGGTGGTGGGTATTGAGGAGGGCACATTCTGCATGGAGCACTGGGTGTTATGCACAAACAATGAATCATGGAACACTTCATCTAAAACTAATGATGTAATGTATGGGGATTAACATAAGAATAAAAAAAAAAAGAAAATGGCATAAAGAATGTATGTGTGTGTGTGTGCACGCACATAGAGACAGAGGGGGGAGAGAGACTCTAAATGAAAAGAAAATGTGTTGACACTAGGAAGAAGTAAAGTAACTGGTGTGGAAGCAACGTAGCAGGGTTATTAAAGAGTACCAACTTCGAAGTCTGATTGATATGGGCTTTGATATGGGTATTTTTTAATTTAAATATAATTGTCATATAAAAAAAAATATGCCTCAAAACTTATTACCTAAGATCTAAGTGAAATCCCCATTGTTGCAAATGGGAAGGTTTCATTCTTTTTGGTGGCTGAGTAATAGTCCATTGTATAAATATATACCACATCTTCTTTATCCATTTATCCATCGATGGACATCTGGGATCTTTCCATATTTTGGCTATTGTGAACATGGCTGCTATTAACATTGGAGTGCATGTGCCCCTTTGAATCACTATTTTTGTATCCTTTGGATAAATATGACATGAATGGAACTAGAGTGTATTATGCCAAACAAGTAAGTCAGTCAGAGAAAGACAAATACCATATGATTTCACTCAGATGTGGAATTTAAGAAACAAAACTGATGAACATAGAAGAAGGGGAAGGAAAAATAAAATAATATAAAAACAGAGAGAGAGGCAAAGCATAAGAGACTCTTGACTTTGGGGAACAAACAGGGTTGCTGGAGGGGAGGTGGGTCGGGGGATGGGGTAATTGGGTGATGGGCATTAAAGAAGGCACTTGGTATAATGAGCACTGGGTATTATATGCAACTGATGAATCACTAAATTCTACCCCTGAAACTAATAATACACCATCTGTTAACTAACTTGAATTTAAACTAAAGATAAATAATAAATAAATGAAATCCACACATGCCCACTTTATTCCACTCTCTTACAAACAATCCAGATGAATGATCTAATAATGGTGCTAATGATAATAACATTAATAGCTACCTTTTATTGAGTGCCTACTCTGCCTCTAGGCACTATGGTATTTTTTTATACATATTATCTGACTTAATTTTCACAAAATCCAAAGAGGAGAAAACTTTTAATATTCTTATTTCCAAAATCATAAAGCTAGACAGAAGAGCTGGAATTCACACCCAAGAGTGTATTGATCCAAAATAAATGCTCTTTTAGCTACTTCACTACACTGCTTTCCAAAACTAATGGTATTTATCTATCCACTGAATATCTGATCAAGCGCCATCTATATGCCAGCTATATGTGTCCTCAATCACATACAGCATAACTCAATACTCCCTCACTCCAAGGTAACAGTATATTTACTCAAAGCTCCAATGGATAAAATTTGTCACCGGGACTATACCAAATAAGCTGAAAATAGAATGAACAGCAAGCTTTGTTACCCAGTAACTTAACAAGATAAAGATTTCACTATCAGGAAATTGGGTTTTCCTGGGGAAGAAAAAAAAAAAAAAAGTATAAGCTATGGTTAGCATAAATGAAGCTTTAAAAAATGGACTTTGACTCCGATTCCCACAGGTTTAGGCTTTCAAAATCTGAGCCCTGATCATCCTCATTCATTTCCAGGAACTAAAGGTTAACCATCTGATCACCTCATTAGGAATCCCCAAAGAGAAACCCTATTCACATTAAGACCACCTGAGCATCACTTGGTATTATTTTTCAATATGCTGCTACGGAATATCCAAACACCCTCAATGAATGAATGTTTTCAAAAATGCAAGTCATGTATTCCTTTCCTTCCTGTACCCCCCATTCTTTCCCGTGGTTATGTTAATCTTTTGAGGACCATGAGTGCCACTGAGAATCTAGAGAACCTTATGAAGACTTTCAGAAGCAGACATAGTCCCTGCACATATCTTTAAATTAAGAATCTCTCATCTAAGCAACTCTTCCATTTGTTCTTTTTCTATTCAATTTTCTAAAAATTAAATGCTATTTCTGGCACTGGGGGTATTTGATAAGCAAGAGAGAAATGCTCCTCATCCCAATGGAGCTCATCTACAATCTAGCAATCTTACTTATTACTAAGTTTTGAAAAAGAAAATATATAATAAACCATATTATCAATTAACAAAAGTGCATAAAGCATGAATGACTAGCTGTACAAGTATGGCTAATACCTGGACAACAGGTGGAATGCAGGGCAAAGCAGGAGATCAAGGGAAGCTTAACCCCCAGCTGATGGGAAACAACCCAAGAAAGTGAGAAGTTTGGGTAGTCTGGAAAATCTGGCACTAGGTAGTGGAGAACAGAATAGGAGTGTACTAGGTTCACAGGCAGATCTCCAGTCCTGAGGAAGACATGGGTCAAGGTTTAAGGCAAAGCATCAGTCTCTAGAGTACAAGGCAGAAAACAAAACAAGGATTGAGGCAGTGGGGTCTTAGAGACCCAGACCCATTCACTGACACTGGGATATGGAAGGGACTTGGTCAAAAGGAAACAGTCAAGACTCCATACTTAGAATAGTAGGCCCAAGATCAGAATGAGACTCACAGGGCACTGAACCTGGGAGCCACCAGCCTACTGCTTCTCAGTTCCATCCAGTCTCCAGTCTCCCAAAGCCAGAGGACTGGTGCCAGGGCCCATGGCAAAGGGCAAATCTATAGGTGAGGATCAAATAGCTAAATCCAGCTGTGGAGATTATAAATCTATAGGGACTAGAAGCCAAAACATCATTACAAGTAGTAACTGTGTTTCACAAGATAGCTCCCACTATCTTGGAATTCTTAGATGTGATTCTACTGAAACAAAAAAGTTGGAAAGCTAGAATATAAATTCGGTTAAATACTTGGAAATGTCTGTCTACTGAATGTCAAGCATCTTGGTATTTAGAAATTACATAAAGCAGATATCTGGAATACCAAGTTATTGTTGTGCTCTAATCAGATGTTGGCAATAATAATGATCTATTTTCTGGTTAATGCAAATTCTTCACAGTAGGTAATTCTATGTACTGTAGTGGTTCTCTCATTCTTCTCTCTGCAATGCTGGACTATATACTGCTTATTCGGAGAGTGTGGGGAAAGATAGAAAAATAACCAAGCTAAAAATGATGAACAATCAACATGGCTGATGGCTTGTCTAGACCATTAATAAAAATTACAAAACATTTGTTTCCTTCACTTTTTACATATATGGGTTCACAGCAGGGCATTCTGAAACAGGGCAGAGAGTCAAGCCAGCTAAACCTGAAAGGGGCAAGATGAAAGGACCTGAAAGGAGCAGTCCTTGCTGGAGTGCTGGACATATTCTATTTGCCTCTTCACCCTGTTATGTGGCCTGGACACTGAGCTATGTGCTCTACCACTGCAGGATCTGGTGCTCCTTGGCTCCCATGATGTTCAGGCAGTGGAGAGCACCCACCAGCAGGAGATGGGAGGGAGGAGAAGGACTTCAAGATTTGTGTACCCCAGCTCCCTCCCTTAAGGTCATTACAGGTTGAAGAGTCCTTCCATTCAACACTGGTGCTGTCAGGTGGCCTTCTCCACATAACCACTCCCCGTCTCCCCCATGTTCCAGGACCTGCTCCCTGCCCTTGCACTGTCACAACCCACTCCCCCAACCCTGAGGCTCCTAATGCTTTCAGTTTCCCTACACCCTGCCCATTCCTCCTCTAATTGTCCAAAATGAGTGTGTATCAGTTTCCTGCCAGGACTGAATTTTTAAATTTCCAACTGAATATCACCATTACACAGCCACCCCTCCAGTGGACCTGGGGTTGGGGGCAGGGGCTGGGGGGCGGCGCGGGTGGGGGGGGGGTGGTGGCTGGGGTTATGTGACTCCTGCTGGCAATACTATTGAGTTAGTGTTAAAAAGTTCCAGTCCTGGGTGCAAGGGAAAGAGGTTTGTTATTTCTACTTCACCAAGCATCCTGAGGGCAGAGCCAAATTTCACCCTCCCCCTGAATCAGGTCAATGAGTTGAGAGATTTTGGTTTCTGGGTATCATAAAGAACAAATAATCAACTCACCTAAGCCAGCAGTAATTCCCCAAAATAGGGCTACCAAGAGAAAGATCTAAAAGGTTGGAGTAGAAAGGGTTTGAAGCTCAGTTTCTCCCCACTTGAGCATTTTCCTAATGTACTTAGAACATTTCTCTCAATTGTTTAAAAAAAGTTAAAAACTGAATTTGTAGGGCGCCTGGGTGGCTCAGTTGGTTAAGCGACTGCCTTCGGCTCAGGTCATGATCCTGGAGTCTCAGGATCGAGTCCCGCATCAGGCTCCCTGCTCGGCAGGGAGTCTGCTTCTCCCTCTGACCCTCCTCCCTCTCATGCTCTCTGTCTCTCATTCTCTCTCTCTCAAATAAATAAATAAAATCTTTAAAAAAAAAACAAAACTGAATTTGTATTCTTCACTTGCCAGATTCTCAAAAGACTTAGAATATGATATTCTTACAACGTACTCAAAACTACAAAACAATTTCAATAGCTCTGCAGGATATTAAAACCTCCTGGTAGCTTCTCATAAATTCAGTTTTTTGTTTTGTTTGGTTTCCATCAAGTAGTCAGACACTTTATGTTCAACTCTTATTGAAGATAAGAATAGGTTACCCATTAAGCATAAATAGCATTGATTTAACATTTTTAAAAACCCACTGACCTTACTAATGCACACCAGAGAAGCTTGGCACGGCCTGTCTAAAGATACTCATTTAGAAATGTTGGAAACAAGTATGGTTTACCTACAATGGAGCTGAATCTAATGATGCTTAAATCCCACCACTCTTGAATTTCCAAGGCCATTGATAGAGATCTGCATCGAATCTTGCAGAAGACTCAGTAACGTAAATAACAAAGGGTGAGACTGCAGACCAATAGAGTCAATATCAAAGTAGTATGGGACTCTTTTTCTGAAAAGGACAACAGCAACACGAGTATCAACGTTCCAGTGATTTAAGCTATAACTAGAGAAATTTCATTAGATACTAGAACAAGCGTTGACAGCTAAGATGTATGGTCAAAATTCCACAAATACTGTTCTCCGGTACCCTGCCATGCACGAGTGACTCAAAACTACAAACATCTATACTTCGCCACAGGAATGGACAATGTCTTCTCCTTCCATCCCCTTAAGAAGGCTTTTTTTTTTTTTTTTTAACTTGTGGATGCAAGAAATAGAGAATCTTCAAGAGGAAAATCTGCCTTCTGAGAGCAAGTTTTCCTCAGTGTGACCATAAACATAGGCTTTCAAATATCCAGGTAAAATCTTGAGGGAGTCAGGTGGGGCTCGGGCGGGGGGGTGTCAGTCTCTTCCTGTCCCTCCACTGCCTTTCTTCTCTCTTTCTCTAGAAAAGGAGATTCCAGATACCAGTTGGGTCTTGGTAGAAGTATCTCAGTCTCCCTTTCTCTTCCTCTCTCCCTCCCCCCCCTGCCTCTCTCTCTCTCTCTCTCTCTCTCTCTCTCACACACACACACACACGGCCTGATTCTTAAGGCCATCTTGATAGATCGCTCCTCTTTTCAAAAAGAGCCTTCAGGTGCAGCATCCATTTGAGGTAAAATTCAAACTTGGAGGAGAGGGATAGGCCCTGCTTCAGCCCTAAGAGCAAGTCCTTGACCAAGGCTGTGCATTGCAAGTTACAAGCACTGCTAAAAACGAAGTAGAAGTGTATTATCTTCTTCCATGACTTCAGGAGGAGATGGAAGAGCTGAGTCATAAGAAGGTATGAATTTTACCATTTTGACTTCTTGTTACTCTCTCTAGTAGAGAGTATGGCTTTGGGAAGCAGACAGGTCTGGGCTCAAACTCTAGCCCTGATTTCTGGTAGCTGTACCCTGGAGCGAGGTAACCCCTCAGCCTCCACTTCCTCATCTGTAACATAGTGATAACAACACCCCCTTCACAGAAAGGCTGGGAGTTTTCACGAAATCTTAAATTCTGTTGCCTTGTAAAGTGTTAAAATGCCACACGACTGTCAAGATAGTGGTAGTAGCACTATTCAGAATTCATAGCCTGAATCCTTTGTGTGCTAGGATAAGTTAAAGCCCCTGCAATTTCTTTCAAAGTGCTCATTTTAAGTCTCATAAACATTTCATCTCTACTCCGTCTTCAAAGATTACGCTGCACAAAGTTCAGCCTTATATCTGTTACAATTCACCAGGGCTGTGCAGAGTACATATGTGGGTATAATTTTCCATTAAAAGTCACAGGATAACTAACTTCTTAAGTTATAGCATATGCTGAGATTCCCATTCCTGCTTTTTGTCCCTAACAAGCTTTCATGGGTCAGAGGTTAGGTGTGCTTGGTGTTCTATCTGCATGAGCTTTAAAGAAGATAGAATCCATAAGCAAGTAGGTTAGACACACTGCCTCCATTTTCCATCCCTTATCAAGTTACCAAACCTGAATTGCAAAGGGTACCCAAGTCCAAAGTCAAGCATATCCTCTCCCTCCTTTCTGCTTCCTTTCTGAGAGTCCGACTTAAGTCCAGGAGAGCTACCATGAAATTCTACACTCCCAGCAAGTATAATAAGAATGTAACACAAGTCAAGATGAGTAATAAGGCCATTGAAGACAGCTTTATTAAAAGCGACACAAGGGACTGAGAGTGCAATTAACAACATCTGGTGTGGCCTTTGGTTGTCTAATAAGCGTAATTGTGTCATCTTCTCTGAAACAGGTGAGCCAGTATTTAGAAAGGAAAAAAAGATAAGAGCTATCTGGGAGCATGTTAATCAGAAGATCTGCTTCAATTCGAATTCAGCTGCATCACCATCAAAATAATCTGCCTAAGGGAAGGGAGTTAGATGTCATCATAAGAAGATTCATCTGACTCATTCTGAACTCCTCCCCAGGATGAAGGCCCCACAGATTCCAAACCTTGCTCTCCAGCCCATGCTTCATAAACCTAATGGGCTTCCTTCCACATGGGTAAATTTCCATACTCTGTATGGAGCTGTAGCAAGTTACAGCGCCCACTTCCTCTCATTCAGTCCTACAAACACTATAGGCAGGGGGCCCCCACAGGCCCCGAGCGAAAGTCCACCCGTCCTTCGAAGATTCCAGCCCGAGTAACAGGAGAGTTTTCACTGCATTCTAGCCTAAGGTGCAAAGTCACTGAGAACAAAGTTCCTGAAGAGTCTTCGGTGGATTTTTCCCTGAAATTCATTTGTCCGTACAACTTACAGATTAGATCCACTACAAATATACATGAGATCACGTGCTAAGATTTTAGTAGTCAGGAGTTTTTCCTCAATTTACACAGCTGAAGGAAAAGAATATTTGAAAAATCTCAAACCAAACCATGAGTTCTTAACAATGGTTTTCACCCCATGCTTTCCGAGCCCAGAAATGCATCAGAGTAGATGCGATGTGGCAGGGGGCTTATGGAGAGTTAGCAGGGGCACACACTATAGGCCTCAATCCACATCCTCTTCAGTCGCCAAAATGACTCCACGGAGAGGAGCGGATACAGATACTCAGCCTGTGCTGAGAGAGAGAGAGAGAGAGAGAGAGAGAGAGAATTCCAGTGCTACTTCATGTGTGCCCGCTCGGCAGACTGGTCCTGGCTGTGAGCTGTTACCAGCCTGGGGCCAGACAAATACGGAAACGGAGAGTAAACACTGAGAAAACCTTATAGCAAGTTGACACTGCTGTGATCTTTCAGCATGATTATTTCTTCTATTAGTTCATTTTTATTGATTTTGCAAGAGTTCCCATCTATAGTGAGTTGGAAATTTAAAAATACAAACCGGTTCTTTACCGCAGATAATTTGAGAAGTCATGTTCTAAACCTGTGTTCATAGCCTTGTCCACTGGACTCTCCTGGTGAGCATTAAAAAGTATTGATGCCTGGGTCTTAATCCCAGAGAATCTGCTTTAATTGGAATGTAATGCAGCCTTGGCATTGGGATAGTCCTTAGAACTCCCAGTTGTTTCTAGTATGTGGCAAAGTATTTGGGAACCACTTTCCTCATACTGGTAAGGGACTAGGGGATATATTAGGGGTTAATGAGCTAGGAACACACAAAAGTAATTATTTACCTTATTTATGTTATTTTGAAAATTTAGAAAATATTTTTAAGTTACAATTCAATGTTCATTAAAAATAAGAGTAAAACGGACTGGAATGCTATGATATCTAGTCATGTTATATACAATTTTTAACGTAAACTTTTTATTGTAATGTAACAGCCATATAGAAAATTACACAGACTTGAAGTGCACTGCTTGATGATATTTTCCTAAGGTAAACACGTCTGTGAAACCAAAATTCAGATCAAGAAGCAGATCGTGCACAATGTTGTTTGCCCCCATGTTATGACATCTAAAATAGCTTCCCACTGGAGGGAAATCAAGATAATGTACTCTGCTATGAATATGACATTTATCTTAGCTTACAGTAGATCTAGTTTAAGTTTGTAGATTTCAAAGAATAGAAATAAGGACAATGGTACTCCTGGTAAGGATGGCAGGTTGAATACACACATCTTTATTTGTTCCCTCAGGAAATTCCACTGAAATGACAATATGTGAATTTCTTAAAGGCGTAAATCTGCAGAATCAAGAGCAAAGATAAGAACGATGTTTTAGAAGCTAGAAAGTAGTAAATGACTTTTCAGGCCTGAGGAAACTAAAACCTAAACTGAGGGTAGAGGAAAGTGGATATTAGTCCATTTACAACACAGAACTGTCCTAAGTTACGAGCTACCCCTATTAGAGGGATACTAGTGAGGCTAAAATCAGTAGCCTTGGTTAAATCTGTTTAAGCCTGATGGCTTCTTAATTCCCACCCCTCACTCTATACAGCATTTGACTCTACCTCCCTTAACTCTACCAAAGACCAGAGCTTTATTCTCTGGAGAGGCCCAAACAGGAGTCTAAGAGGACACCAAGCATGGCTGAATACTGGGGTACCATACCAAAATCATGGAGGAATTAAGTGGAATGTATGCACACTGCTCACTGAGATGCCCAAGCTTCTTTCCTACTTGATTCCCAAAATATTAGCAGCCAGTCAAGAGATGAGAAAAGCCTTCTATGATCCAAAGGAACAGATCTTAAGAAAATGATTTTGAATGTTCCCAAGGAAACAGCACAGCTATTTGAAATAAAATCATAAAAGACAAGCCCCAGTCCGGAGACAAGTCTCCATAGGTCTTTCTTTCATTTCTGAAGATCTTGGGCAGAACCTGACAGCTTTTTTTTCTGGACTACTTTTTCAAGCCCCTGTATAGTGAAGAGTTTGGAAGGTAGAGATAATGTCTCCCTCTAGAACGGAAAGCAGGCTTGTTTGCAAACATCTCCCTCTGAAGCAAAGCTTGGGTAGGTTCGCTTACAGGCCATTATAAATCATTGGGATTTCCTAAGCTGAGGAGTCCTCAGCTGTGACGCAAACCTACTGCAATAGTGAGGATCCACCTTGCTTTGCTCCACCTCATCCCTGTGGAACTTGGGGAGCAAGGGGAACCATGGCGAGCATGAAGCTCACACTGCTTGCTGGACTATGAGTAATAAAGTCCTTTGTCTCTGACCCAGGAATCTCCTGTCTTCTGCTAGCATCCACAAAATTGCCGCAGACTGACTTGTTAGCTTGCAAGTGGCATAAGACCCTTCATGGTTCTTGCCCTCCTCAACCACCCCCACAGATTCCAAATAGCTTTGGAGCCCTCCATTGCAGAACATAAGCAGATAAAGCAAAATCACAAAATTTCAAGTATATTGGCTAACAATAATAAAAACTTATTAAAAAGTAACCTGGAAAAAGCAGCCCACTGAAAAGAAGAAAACAAAGAAAAAACACGTTAGTAATATCCTCAGGCAATAAGAGAAGCTATCATATTTGTGAAATAAGAACAAGATGCCATATTTTTAAAAGAAATATTAGGAAAATGAAAGAAAGTTATTACAACTTTAAATGAAACTTTAAGTAAAAAAAAAAAAAGTTAATAAAAGAGTTTTAAAATGAAGTCAAGAAAATGTCCTGCAAAGTACAACACAGCAAGAGATGGAATACAGTAGACTCTGGGTACCACATTACAACAGAAAGCCATTAAGTCAGCCGCCCCACCTCCCAACTTCCTGCTCTCAAAGAGAATAAAGTTCCTTACTGCTTAAGCCAATCTAAGTTGAGTTTTCTTGCAGCCAGATGCATCCTGGGAAGACCTTGGGAACCAGTGTGCTTTGGAAAAGGATAAACTGGTTTGTGGTCTGTAGCAGAGGATAAAAATGGAAGCGGTGCCCTTATCAAATAAAGTCTTCTCCCCAAGCTGCTTATTTGCCACAATTTTGCTGCAAACATTGGAGATAGCAGCAGCTATGCTATTTCCCTTTAGCAAATAACTATTTGTCTCACAATGCTTCCCACTCCTGATTTTCCTGTTACATGAATATGAATATCATCTAAGGAGAATGCCTATCCTGCAAGCTTTTTAGGAAACGTGAAAGGTTGCAATGTCAAACAAACTATACCTGGGGAGAAAAGTAGGTTGTGCTGCTTTGGTGATAAAAGAAGTTTGCTTACTAGTATAACTTGCTGCCTTACACATCAGCATATAGTAGTATCCAAAATACTGTCAAGGATCCCACAGGAAACCTTGACTAGTGCCTTAAAAGGCAATTGCATCAAAACCAGTAAAGAGAATGTGGAATTCTTCTTGACTACCTGGAAGCTAATGTCTTTCCAGAAACTGTGACTTGAAATCTTTGAATGACATTTGGCGAGACATTTGTATCCCCTTTGAGAGAAAAGGAAAGCCCATCCTTAGAATAGTCACTTTAGTAAGGAGAAGTCCATTTTTCACTTTGCTTACTTTATAGATATAAACATGATATACTTTTTCATTGAAAGCTTTAAAGTCACTATTAGAATGCAGCTGAGAACCGCAAGTTCTTTTGGAAACACAGCTCCTCGGGAAAGTAAAGGATCCAGACTGACAACATGTCATAAAATTTCAGTGCAGAGAAATGATCTGGGAGCATCTAGATCCACCGCAGGATGTATCTGAAAGCTAATTATGCTTAGACAACCTTAAAATTGAAACACAAATTCATCATCCTTTCTTTGCTATCAAAGACAGCATGGATGATGAAGATCTCACCTCAAAAATGACCTCATTGACTTGAGTGCAAATTACATGATGATTCCCATGCCTAAAACCACTCCAACATTTCCGCTTCTTATTCAATCCAGGCGACAAGAGCTTTCTCACTAAAATTCACTTTTGAATAAAACTGAAGCCCATTCCTACTTTAGTTAACAAATTTGAACTATTTCAATTTTTCGAGACACTACCATTAAATTTTGTACACATTCTCATAAAACAGAAAAAACAGATACAACTCATTGGAATCATCATCTTTATAGGCCATTCCGGTGAAGTAATAAATTCCCAGTGTGTTCAAATAAGCTGCATTAAAATGTTTTGTGTATACGTATATTTGGAGGGAGAGGTGGTAATTTATAGCTTTATCTAGATTTTCAAAGATTTCTGCGTCCCCCAAAATGTTAAAAAGTAGAAACCCTAGCAACTACCATTCTATGCTATGGAGTAGTCCTTTAAGATACTATGTAATTACCATGTCAGGTTAGAGGTCATTTCTAACATGAATTTAATCCAATATCACCTTGTAAACTAGTTGTTAAGTTTTCAAATGTGATCTGACCCAAGCCCTAAAAAACTGACCAGGAAATTCCTATAAAATTGAAACTATCTTTCCAAGTTTGATGCATTAGAAGCCTACTTAAGAAACATGACAACTGAATGCAATGGGCCAGACCAGATCCTGGACCAGAAAAAGAACCTTAATGGAAAAACTGGTGAAATCCAAATAAAGCCTGGAGTTTAATTAACAATAATGTACCAATATTGGTTTCTTAGTTTGGACAAATTTACACTGGTCATATAAAGTGATAACAATGGGGTAAGTGGGTGAGGGACATATAGGAATTCTTTGTATTATCTTAGCAACTTTTCTGTAAACTGAACAATATTTCAAATAAAAAGTTGATTTTTTTTTTTTTTTGCAAAAACTCTACTTGAAATTGTTAACAAGCCTCGATCACACATTCAACAAATATTTATGGAGTGCACAGGCATTGTCCTGTGTGCTGGGTACATGGTGCTGAACAAAACGTATCCATCCCTTTCCTTAGGGAGCTAAGAGACTAGCGGGCAGGAAGACCATTAAAGAGTCACAGCAATCAACATAAATTGTAACTGTAGTTTGTAGTAAGTGCTGTAAAGGAAAAGTACAGAGGAGAGAGGTGCAAAGCTAGAAAGGTCTCTCTGATGCAGTGACAGTCAAGGTAAGACAGGAGGGTTGGCTAGGAGCCAGTCAGGTAGGAGCACTAGGAGTGGGGAAGAGCATGTTCATCAGCCAGGAGGAAAGGAAGAGCCAGGAGTACTTGCCACTGCGCCCAAAGCACGATCAGGGCATTCTATCAGGGAAGAGTGCTGCTATCTGAAGAAATGGACCCCGTAGGAACTTCCTTGTAGGCTGGGTTCCAAAGAGATATGGAAAGCCACCAAAAACTTTAACCAGAGGAATGATCCAGTTAATGCTTTTGAAAGATCATGATGGCTGTGGACTAAAAAGGAGCATGACAAGAAGCTCCTGTTCAAGTACTCACATTAAAAAAAGAAAAAAAAAAATTAAGGAGAAATAAAAAGTTCTCAGCTTCAAATATATTTGTTCTAAAAAGTCCCTGGTAAATAATAATGTCATCTTAGATGTATATATTGCTTCTTTAGAACCTGCCACCATAAGTCTTGCAGGGAAGATGGTGTTCCAAAGGGCTCCCAAATCACTCGATCTGGATCGTTCCTCCAGAAGGACTATGATTCAACATAGATATGAACAAAAACACAAGATAGATACCAAAGTCATATGACTTAGAGCTTAGCAAGGTATCAGCAGCAAAAATCTGCAGCTCTTACCTCCTTAGGACTCTTAGCTTTCACAAGAGATAAAGAATTCTTAGTCTGTCTGGTTTTTAAGACCACAAAACCATTATGACACCTCACTAGTGCCATTTTGGCATTAGCCCAGGACTAAATATAGAAAATTCCAGACTGCAGAAAAGTGTAATTTTCAATGCCTGTTTAAAATATACAATGTTAAACGTCATCTTCAGTTACTATACCTTGAGCCTGAAGGAACTGGTGTTTTGCCGAATCTGACCTAGAAAATATGTTTTCCAAACTTGATGTAAGCAGTTGCACTTCAATAAAACTCAATAAGTAGTGTGCAGTACTGGCTGGGTACTTTAAAACAGAAGTCCCTAGGGGCTTATACTCTCAACAGACACATGGATTTCCTTAGTTTGTAGGAATATAGTATCTATAACCTCACTAAATATTATCGAGATGGGGCGCCTGGGTGGCTCAGTCGTTAAGCGTCTGCCTTCAGCTCAGGTCATGATCCCCGGGTCCTGGGATCAAGCCCCACATCACATCGGGCTCCCTGCTCCACGGGAAGCCTGCTTCTCCCTCTTCCCGCCCCCCCGCTTGTGTTCCCTCTCTCGCTGTGTCTCTCTCTGTCAAATAAATAAATAAAATCTTAATAAATAAATAAATAAATAAATAAATAAATATTATCGAGATATACTCTAAAAACAATCAGAACCAGAAGAAAGAAAAGATTGGCTCTTGATTGAAGCCTACGATTTGACATAAAAAAAAAACTTTCTTATGCAAAACTCTGTGAACTAAATATTATTAAGTTGACTGTCCAGTCAATTGCCCCTCTTTTCTGGAAACAACATTTTCCCCTGCAGTCAAAAGGGTTACTTACACGAGAGAGTTTCTGGCAGCATGATTGTGTCACTTGACCCTGCCCCAAACGACAACAGTCAATAGAATCAAGAGTGTGCACTTGACACAGACTGGGCCAACGCGTCCCTCTCTCCGCGAATCTGGATTTAGAAGTAAGAGATTCTTGCTCAGTCTGTCTGCTCTTTTGAATAGAGGACACATAAACACCGGGACGGCTGGTAGAGGCTATTTTCAACCATTTGGACAAGGAAATTGAGAAAGCCAGCCTGCAGCAAGAGACAAGAATGGAGAACGTGTGCCAGAAAAAGAGATGAAAGGCAGAGAAAGAGGGCTTCCTGTTTTCCCTATCACACTCCAGGACCTGCTGCTAGCTTATCCCACCTTATCCCTGCCCCCCAAATCCGTGGGACACTCCCGGCCTCCTTTCAATCACTTCCGTTTTTGCTAGAGCCAGCTCAAATGGAATTCTGTAACTAGAAACCAAACAAGCCCTCATGAACACTCCAGGTCTCTCCATTTTATTTAGTCTCAAATAACTAAGAGCCAGCTTGCACAAAATTTTTAAGGCAAGCTCTCTGAAAGGAGAATCTAATTCCAGCCTCTCAGAGCAGATAAATGCAACAAAATTACAAAATGCTTATCCTAAAATGTTAAGCAGAAGAGAAGCAGGGCACAAAATTGTGTGTGTATCAGAATTATGACTACACTATAGTTTATATTTGTCAAAATTCAAGAAGTGAAGCCCTATACACATTAGGAGGAAAGGAAATTAGCCAAAATAACAGCAGTTGGATTAGGGTGATGAGATTATTTTCTGTTTTCTCTATATCCTTCTGGGTCTGTAAATAATTAAACACTTTATAACTTAAAAAAATTAACTCCAAAGATTATGTAGAAATATATAATGTGTTTATAACATAATGATGCATTTTTTAAAGTAGAACATAAAATACTCTGTTATGTTTACTGCTACATAAATAGCCCAAAAAGGAACTGTCCTTTAAGACTCCGCAAATTAAAGAAACATTGCAACTTCCAACAGACTAGTTCCAAATTAATCCTCAGCCTTCACTTCCTCTTCACCTGGTGGCGCTCCCAATCCTGTCTAACCCTACTCACCCCCATCCCATGCTACCCATCTTCAAATGGGATTCCACGCTTCACCTCCCCCATTCCCTGGTCCCTATTCTCCCACACCCCTGGCACCCCTCTGCACTCCCTTCTACTTTGAGGTCTGCCTATCTGTATCTCCAGACACGCAGACCCATCCTGTCACTCATAGGCCCTAGATTTGTCTCCTCTCTTTTAGATCAACCCACTGGGAATAACCTCATCACAAATGACCTCCAGCCCATTTTAAACTCTCCTTAGGGGCAATCCAGGTAAGTGTTACATACTGCCCCTTTCGATCACAGCATCAAACAAGCCAGAAATGGATAAGGAATGGAAGGCAATGTCCAATAATAAAAATATACTATGAACTTGAATAATCTGTAAATTATCTTTAACATTGCTGTAACACAACTTCCAGTAACAATTCAAAATACAACACTGGATATGGAAGAAAAAAAAAGTGGTAAGTCACTTACTCACCAGGAAAAACTGAGCAAGGCTTTCTGATGGCGAAACCAATTCTACTGGTTTCCTCCATAATCACTAACAGCTTCCACACATTGAACTAGGCATTGTGCTAGATATTCGGGATACATTATCTTACATAATTCTCCAATGACCTGTGAAACAACTACAATTATTCTCATTTTACAAGAATAAAATTGTTGACCTGAAGAGTTACTTGTGCAAGTTTATTTTTTTTTAAATACTTATTTATTTATTAGAAAGAGACAGAGAGGGCGCCTGGGTGGCTCAGTCGGTTGAGCGACTGCCTTCGGCTCGGGTCATGATCCCGGAGTCCCGGGATCGAGTCCCGCATCGGGCTCCCTGCTCGGCGGGGAGTCTGCCTCTCCCTCTGACCCTCCCCCCCCATGTGCTCTCTCTCTCTCTCTCAAATAAATAAATAAAATCTTTAAAAAAAAAAAAGAAAAGAAAGAGACAGAGAGAGCAGGGGGAGAGAATTTTCAAACAGACTCCCCACGGAGTGTGGAGCCCCATCCCAAGACCCCCGAGATCATGACCCACGCCAAAACCAAGAGTCCAACTCTCAACCTACCGACACACCCAGGCGCCCCATTGTTTGCACAAGTTTAAAGGCTAAGAAGAAGCAGAGCAGGATCCTGTGGTCTTTGCATTAGACCTCAAGGCCCCAAACAGGCCTTAGATAGACTTTCCAAAGAAAGTAAATCTGTGAATTACTTTATACTTTATAATGTTAAACCCACGTGTTAGCTATTAGTAGTCGTAGTATTTTATAATACAAATACCCAATTTACATGTAAATTTATATTTTGAATGAAAAATACATGCCAAAAGAAGCACTGCAGAAATGACCACGTTATCCAACATTAATAAACATACATAATGATATTCAGTATCAACATAGCCCTTATACATTACAGTTAAAAACTATGTTACAAAGACTTCTCAATACTACGTATCAATGGTAATTATTTATGACTGTTTACAAAACACTACCTATCACATACAAAGAAGCATAAAGCTTATTGTCAGGCTAAAACAGAATGTGAACTGGGAGAAATATTTATTGCATTCATGTCACTAATAAGAGACAATTTTATAACTTACTCCATTAGAGTGGAGTAACATTACAATTTTATAACATTACATCAGTTAGAGTGCGTAAATGTTATTATATATTATACCACGAAGACCAATGGCAACCATTTCAAAAGAGGGTGGGGGAAGGACCACATTGTATCTCTTATAATTCTAGTAACTTGTACTACTGTGTATTAAAAAAGAAAAAAAAAAAAAAGCCTTTCCCTCCATTCAAGCACAGAAAACGAGATGAAGAAAATAAGAAGGACAAAAATGCAGAAGTTATAACCACAAAGGTAAAGTGATCACAAAATACCATTTGGGGTATTTTCATTCTCTGAACAAAAAAGTGGTAAGTCACTTTAATGTGTTTATACTGCTACATAAATAGCCCAAAAAGGAACTGTCCTTTAAGACTCATAGCTGGTGTATTTTTTCTGTCCCTCCAATTGCTACTATCATGTACTTTCTTTTTCTGTGTGAAAATAATTAACTCTCCCATTTCTTCAAAGGAAACTATAACCATTCTATAATCATTCATTCATTAGTACAATAAACCTTACTGAACATCCAGAATGTACCAGACACTTTACCTAAGAGGAAAATAAATAAATAAAGTCAGTCCCTGCCCTCCCCAAGCTCTGTGGGTGAGACAGCCTTGTGTAAAGTAAACAGCCGAAAATAGTGTGCTAAATGCTGGAGCAGAGGTGAGTACACAGTATTATGGGCGCACAGAGGGAGGATTAACCCAGCCTGGAGCGATCAGGAAGCTTTACAGAGGACAGCACGTTTAAACTCAGCCTTTAAAGATAAATAGGAGCTTTCCAAAGAGTGATGAAGGAGACATAGGGAGAGGAGGCCATCTGGCCAGAGTGTAAAAAGGCACTGAGGAGAAGAAGAGCATGGAGCCAATAATGTTATCAAATACAATGAGCTCCTTGATGAGACTATGCCCAGGGTTTGTGAAGGACATGTCAGCTATGAAATTAAAAAACAAACAAACAACAAACTGGGCTAAAGATCCAACAACTTAAGTAGATTAAGGTGCTTGAATATATGGAAGACTGTGAATACATTACATTTATTAAAAATATAGAGACCAATGAGAGAAATGTTCAGTATGAAATAGAAAGAATTTGCACATGTCTATGGATATAAAAAAAGACTGAAAGGATAGTGTTAACCAAAATGTTAATACTAATCACCTCTGGGTGATGGAATTATGAGTAATTTTGTTTTAATCTCTCTTTGCTTCTCTGCCTTCCAGATTTTCTGCATTAAGCATGCTTTACTTTGGCAATTAGTGGGGAAAATGTGTGCTAAAATAGAACAATGTAAGCTGGGCTCAGATTGTGGCATGCTAAGGAGTTTGGACTTTATGCCACAGAAAAGGAAGATTTATTCCAGGCATTTGATTAGGGATGGGAGATGAACCGATTTGCATTTTAGGGAATTAAAGGTTGTTAAGGTGTGCATACTGGATTGGAAGGGTTTGAGGCTGGAGGAAAGATGTGATGGATAAAACTAAGGCAGTGCCAGTAGGGATGGAAAACACATATTTGGGGAAGAACAGGTAGGACTTCTTAACTGAATACAGGGTAAGAAAAAAGGGTAGAGGTTTGAGGGATAACTCCAGGTTTCCAGGCAATTGGTTAGATAGATATTGGAAGCTAAAAAGCATAAGAAGAAGGAAAAGCCATATTTTAAGGACAGGCTGATGAATTTAGTTTTATGTGTGACATGCCAAGAGGACATTCAGGTAAGAATTCTAGCAGGAAATCTGAAATGGACTCGGAAAAGAGGAAAAGAGAACCTAGATATACAGACTCATAGGAGATGGTGAAGCCGTGGGATTGAATGAGTTTGCGCAACGAAAGTAGGGTAAGAAGAGACAGCTGAGACATGCTAAGTCTATGGCCGAGGTCGGGGACGTCAGCAAGCCAGAAGAACCAGAGGTTGGTGGAGTTCTCTCTGGGGCTGGGGTGGTCAGTGCTGGGATCAGAGCAAGAGGAAGAAACAGTACCATCACAGCTACCAACAGTAAACAACCACAGAACCTGGTCATTAATGGGGCACAGGAAAGCAAAAGGCCAACAGATGCCAAAGACATAGAACGAAGAGAGGCAACTGGTCACCATCTGAGACGGAAGGTGAGGTAAAGACAGGCAAAGTAAGCACAGTAGCAATTACCAAGCAAGACTGTTCCACAGAGGATGGAACTTTTTTGAAAGCTGTCAAAGCTGACCTACTGCATGGCCGTCCTGAGGCAGCAACTTCTATACTCTTTTTTACAAACAAGGAAACTGATGTACACAGGGAAGGTCGTGGAACCAGTTCCTGGCAGGTTTAAGACTAGAATCAATCTCCAAACCACGAGGGCTTAATTCACTACATATCAACATACTGCCTCCTTATGCAAACACAAAAAAGAAGGCTCACCCCAAAAATATCAATTATGGAATACAGTAAAACATAAATTGACTTGACTTAATGGAAATAACATCTTATAGCATATAGCTCTCTCTCTCTGACCACCACATCTTGTCTTCCAGCTAACTTCCGCTACCCTTTGATCCCACCGAGATTGCAATCCACTGATCCTTACCACCTCTTTATTCGCTGCCTTTACCTTGATTTCCTCTCCTGTCCTTACCAGTGGGTGCAGGTTTTAAATGCCATGGTCAGTCATTACGGTAATACCTCCCTTGCATGCATTCACTACCCTCTTGCCCCTATTATTTTATTATACCCATTGGATAATGTGCAACTCTGGTTAAATCCTTCTCTTCACTTGCTCCATGTCTTCATTGTATCAGTGAATACAACAACCTATTGACTGGTCTCACTTTATATTTGTGGCCAGAAACTTGAAGTGGGCCCGGTAAGGCAGCCAGACAACCTTACTGCACTTCCCCAGTCTGTTCACTCTCCCTACTTAACTATTCACACCTTCTCTCTCCTCCAACCACTACCACCCCCCCCCCACCTTCACTCTCAGTTGATTGCTTGCTTCCTCTTTGGAGAAAACTAAAGCAACAAAAGAGAACCTCAACTGACCCCCACCATCTTGGTTACCCACCTTCCAGAACCTGCACCCACATCTTCTGCCCTACATCCACGAAATGTCCTTTCTGTTGTGCAGTAGATTCCGTACCTTATCTCTCCAACATCACTGACTATTCTGTCTCTATTGAATCATTCTCAAGTGCATGCAAACATGCTGTTATTTCTTCCAATTAAAAAAAAAAAAAACTTCTTAACCCTACTATCCCCATTTCCTCTGCTCCCCTTTGCACAAAAAAAAACCCCTTGAAGAGCTGTCTATACTCACAGTTCCAAGTCCTCTAATTTTCTCTTATACACATTTGAGTACTTTTATCCTACCTTACCTGCTCTTGCCAAGGTTCTAGTCAAGGTCACCAAAGATCCCCAGTTGCCAAAATCAGTGCTCAGTCACCAGTCTTCATTTTACTTAACTTTTCAGCAGCATGGGACTCAGCTGATCCCTTCCCCTTGAAACTCTTCACTGGCTTCCAGGGTATCACATGCTCCTGGTTTTCCCCCACCTCCCTGACCTCCTTCTTGGTCTCCCATAGTGGTTTCTCTTCTCCTCAGCCTCTTAATGTCTGAGAGCCCAGGGTTCAGTCCTTGTTCCTCTTTTCTTCTCTACATAAATTCATTCCCTGGAGATTTCATCAGTCTTGGGCTTCAAATACCATCCAAATGCTGAAAAATCCCCAATTTATATCTCCAATCAGGTATTTCCTCTGAATTCCAGGCTTACCCTTCATCTCCAATTACATTCAACATCTCCAAAATATTATCCGTATCCCCTGCCCCCCTTAAAGCCTCTCTACCTTGAAGCCTTCCACACTTCAGCTATTGGCAACTCAAAGTCGGTCAAACCAGAAAGGACAGGATCATTTTTTGCTCCTCTCCCCCGCCCCCTCTCTCGTACGTGCCATATCCAATCCATCAGGAATCCCACGTGGCTCTAATTTCAGGTATCGATAGAATCTGACCACCTCTTCCCACCTGCACTGTTAACCACTCTGGTGCCCGGCACCATGCTCTCTCACCCAGGTTATAGCAATAACATACTAACTAGTCTCTCTGCTTCCACCTCTGCCTGAATAGAGCAGCCAAACTGATCCTTTTGAAAGTCAAGTCACATCACTCCTTTGTCAACACCCCACAAAGGCTCCCCAGCCAAAGGACTTATGATGGCCTATAAGGCCCTACTTTACCTGAGCCCTGCACCCACGGTGACCTCACCTCCAACCACTCTCCCAGCTGTTCACCCCCCTTCAGCCACACAGACCTCAATGCTTTTTCTCTAGCATGCCAGACACGTTCCACCTCAGAGCCTTGCACTGGCTGTTTCCTCTGCCTGGAACATCTTCCAGATGTCCACATGTCTAACTTTTTCACATACCTCAAGGCTTTGCCTACTTGTGACCTCCTCAGTGAAGCCTCAGCTGACTTAAAAATTGCCACAATTTCTACCCAATTGCCACGATTTAAAATTGCCACAATCTCTACCCCCCCACCTCAGAATCTGTCATTCTTTTTACCCTGTTGTGATATTTTTTAAAAGCACCGATCACCTTGAAATAAACTACATTACTTATTTGTTTGTTTGTTCATATTATTGCCTGTCTCCACCCACTGAAACTTCAGCTCTAAAAAGGAAAACATTTTTGTCTATTTTGTTCACGGATGTATTCCTGGCACATAGGAGGTGCTCACTTAACACTTGTTGAATGGATGAATCTATTTCCCCTACCAGGCTGTAAGTAACTCGAAGCTAGACAAATGCTTCAATCATTTCTGTACCTTGATTATTATCCTGATAATATCATATATATTATAAATTATATATTATATATGTAATATACATATACACACATTTCTTTTTTTGTATCAGGCTGACTAATAGAATTTCTTCCGGGCAAGGTACTCCTCTTCCTGATTGCCAGGGATGGCAGCCCTATACATTAACAGAAGGCTGATCACTGATGCATTTTCTCAGAGGTGAGTCCCCACCTACCTCTAAAAAGGTAAATGGCATAGGTATACAGAGATCATCCTTCAGGTTTCATACATGACCAGTCAGAAAATGGGAAAGTCATCTTGTCTTCACATTAGTATACATTCCTCCCCATAGCCTTTTCCTAAATATATCCCTCCAGACTTTCCCCAAGCTGTTGCTCATTCCTGGTAACAGCTAAATCAATTGACCATATTGTACTGGTTTGCTTCAATGTGTGTGTTTACTAGTTGAAGCCTGCATTAAGGGCAGGATTATTTCATGGTGCTCGGCTGCCTGGCTCTCTTCCGGCTCTCTCCTCTCCTAGTCTCTCTTTGTGCAAAATGGCAAGCTCTTTCCACCTCTGAAAGCACGAACATCCTGAAAGTTCTTTGACGATCATGTAATTCTCTGTGCTTGTGAGATGCTGTCTTCACCGAGCTCTGTGGCCTGAAGTCAGGTAAGTGCCCATCACAAATAACTATGCCAACTGTATCTCCATCCCTTTCAGCTTCAGTTACTGTCTCAGCCAATGCCCTTCCCTCTTTTTGTCCTATTATTCTGCAAATGATACATGAGCAGTTATTTGAATGAGTCCGAAAAGATAATATGAACACAATTTTATCTAAAATGTCACTTTTCCAGGATTCCATTTGGTTTGTTCTTTATTAACCGAAGTTCCATTGCTATAAAAATTACAATAATAAACTACCCTGAGTCTTGTAATTTCACAGCTTCTCCATTCTCTAAGCAACCAAAAATCCCATCGTTCCTAATTAAAATATTCAAAGGTGAAATCCAAGTAATCTCCACATGGAATACTAGTGCTTCCACAGAGGTTTCTAGGGTTAAAAAAGAAACCCTTTGCCAATAGGGGAAAAAAAGAAGTTTCTGAGTCTATAGTACAAAGACTTCAAACTGCATTCCACAGTGTGTTATTTTCTTTCCAGAAAATTCTAACACTATATAATTACTTTTGTATGGAAAATGAATAATGTAAGCTTCTAAAAACAGCTAGACAGAAACCATCCAAATCAGACAGGCCTTTCCTGAAACCAAATGAAATATTAAATGAGAAAATATCTCTATGAGAACAAAGCTCTTAGATTATTATTAAATAGAGATGGAGCATAGTGGGGGAGAAAGTTCCATGGGAAAAAAAAAAAGTGTTTTCTCGTCTACGTGTCAGGGTTTGTCTGCTTCAGAGAAACTGTAACATTGCTTGGACCGCAAAATGTCACAGAAAAATACCAATCAAGAAACGCATCTAGGCTCTTGCAAGGTTTCCGGTTAAAAATAACAGCAAAAAATATCAATTAAGCTCCATCTATTGCGACAGAAATGCACTGATACAGGAAAAGCGAAATCCCACCTGCATGGGAATTAAGCCGCAACTCGTCCCCCAATACGGAGAAAAACGAGCTTCGCTCCTGTCGCTGGCTGAACTAATTCCAGCAAAGATAGCCAGTGGGTTTGTGTGTTGGGGGAGGGGGACAGAGTAGAGCGCGCCTCACCGCCCTCCCCCCAAAACTGCTCCAGAAGCGTGAAAGCATCCGCGCCACACGACCTCGCTTGGCCGGCAGAAAGCCGGTGCGGAACGGAGAAGCCTCCTCGGGCTCAGAAGTAGCCGCGACGTGCGGCTGGCAGCGCGGGCGCCTGGCCCTGTCGCGTCTCCCCCTTCCACCCGCCCCACCCCCAGTCGTAGGCACGGGTCTCTGAGGACCTGAGCAGGTTCTTTCTCGGCCCAGGGCGGAGGACCTCGCAAAGACATTTTATTTTAGCAGGAGTAATTCCCGCGCTGGCAACGTCTCGACAGCCCGAGTGAACAAGCCCAGGCGGCCTGCGCCGGGACCCACGTCTGGCTCGGCCGCCCCCGGGCCGGCCCCACCCCCGAGCCCACCCAGCCTGAGTGCCCCGCGCCCCCGGCCCGCGGCCGGGCACCCCGCAGGGGCTTGGGGTGGGGGTGGGGGCTGGAGGGTGGAGTGCAGCACCTAGGGCTGACTTTCCGCTAAGTAAACAGCCACGGCAGCCTCCCCCGGTCGTAGATAAGCCAGAGGTGAGCCGGCCGACGGCTGTCAGGAACGCTCACCGGGTCCTCCGCCCCGCGCTGCCCACCCCGAGGCTGCGCCTGTTAACAAACTCCTGGGCACAAATGGCTCGGGCCCCCGTTCTGTTTCTTGGTTCAGCACCGAGGACAACGGACATACTTTTCGCCCCAGCGGCCCCACCGCCAGGAGGGTAGCGTTAGCGGCACAGGCAAGGCTGCAGGTGTCCGGACGGCGCGCCCTCCCGCATCCCACCCGCTCCGGCGCCCAGGAGCAAGGCAGCCCCGCGGCGTCTTACTTTTCTGGCTGGAGTAACCCGGGTAATAGCCATAGTAGCCAGTGATCCGCAGGATCCGGTCCTCGATGGTAGCCACCCCGTTGGGGGCCGCCTTGACATCCATAGAGAGCGCGGGGCGGCGGCCCCGGGCGCGGCGGGGCGGAGAGCGCAGCGCGGGGCCCGGGAGCTGGTGCAGGTGTTGCCGCCGCCGCCGCCAGTGCTGATGCTGCAGCTCGTGCTCCCGCGCCCGGGCTCTGACTCCACCGCCCGGCGCAGCACCGGCTCCGCATCACAGCGGCGGCGGCGGCGGCGGTGGAGCGGCCCCCACTCGGGCCGGCCTCTCCGTCAGCCTGGCAGCTCTCCCGCCCGCCGCCCGGCGCGCTGCTGCCCGAACAGCGCCCCCTCACCTCCGACGCCCACCGCGGCCGGGGCGGGTGTGGGCGCCCCACCTGGCCGCAGACTCTCCTTGTTAACCCTTCTGCGCCCCTTCCCAGAGGCTTGACATTCCCCCCCAGCCCCACCTGCCAGAAGGGATGCTCGGTCCAGGGGCGTGGGAGGAGACGAGGTGAGATGGTGGCAGGGGCTCGGGGAGGAGGGGTGGAGATGGAAGAGACCCAAGCGGAACCAAGTGTTAATGTGAGAGGTGCACACTGTCACTCGGGGAGATGATACATCGGGGGCGCCGCGGGGTCTTGGTCCACGCTTGGCGTTTACACCACCTGGGGCCACCAGACATGCAAGCGTTCCTAGGAGTTAATCAGTTCCCGAAACTTGCCTAGACGACAGGGAGTCTTTTCTTAAGAAATGAAAAGAAAAAAAAAAAAAAAAAATGAGGCCTCAGCAGGTGGTACGTGCAGTGATTATCGAGGTATTGTGGACACAAAGACTTTAAAAGATGAAGCTCTGGAGTCTGACAGGCCCGTGTCCCGACCCTCAGCCCCCAGCGAAAACATCAAAGGTTTGGGAGACTCAGCTGCAGCACAGCATGTTTGTTTTGCCAATTTCAAATGCCCTTAGGAGAAATGATTTTCTCCTTTATTGCCAAAAACATCAGGGGGGAAGCCCTTCAAACTGTAAATATCTGGACGGATGAAAGTTTTAGCTACAGTCTAGAGACTTTCCACCTGAGTCTAGAAAGTCCCTGAAGCTCTGTGTTCAGAGTGAACACCCTCCCCTCAGGTGTGACTCTTCTGTTTTGCCAAGATACTCACCGGGTTACAATCACTGAGCCTCGGGGATGATTCTTCCATTCGTAGTTTGTAGTCACAGCCTCCTGAAAAATAATTTTCAAAATTTCATCTCAGAAACTAGAGTGTGGGGGGATGGGAGGATGGGGGTCGGGGGTCAGTTCATCAGCTTAGAGGTCAATAGGTCCACCTTAACCACAGACCCAGTTGAAGATGTCCCTGCCAGATTTCACATTTCTAAAACTTAGGTGTGGGGGGGGGCGTTGGCAAATTGACTTCAGAGCCCCCTCAGAAACCTCCAAAGAACCTAGCACACAGCATTCTGCCTTCAAGCATTTTCCACATTGTACTTGCGTCTTTAAGAGGGAAGAAATGTTGCAAACTTTTTAAAAGATGAATGAGATTTAAGCATATGAAAATGCAGTATTAAATTTCACAATGTGTTAAGGGTTTTCATCCAGACACAAAGCCTAGCACAGAATCCTGCGAGTGGAGTGGATCTGAAGTGATTATGGCTGGGAGGAGGGTTCATAAAGAAACCAATTTCCTCCCACACCTGCTTTCTGGGCATGGAAACATGGAAGGATGGAAGGAACTAAAAGGTCAAAATGAACTTAAAGGAAAAAGCAACTCTGGTGCAGTGGTGAGGAGCCACACATTTAAAGCAAAAATGGAAGGATTATGCCTTACACTCTGCTGCCCACCCCCACCTGGAAAGTGATCTTCAGCACACTTTTGTTACTTTTATTCTTTCTCTTTTTCTTTCTGTGGCAAACATTAAAATGCATGCATTGTACATGGTAAAATGGGTTGATCACATTACTTTAAGACATTCCTTTGTTTAAAGTTTCTATAAAACGAATTTGCCTGTATTACATCATATGTGTTTAATAACATCAGTCCATAGCATATTAATATATAAATGATTCAAAGAGAAACTACTCAAGCAAAAGCCTTTTAATGTAATATGAATATGCACAGACTTTAAGAACAAGTGGTTTTGTCCTATTAATGCTTATAACTTATTTTACCATAATGTATTTAAGTTCTAAATTACACTTATCATTTAAGTTGGTGCCTTCTTCCTAGTTTTGCTTTGTTTCCAGAAATTTCCAGAGTAGTGGTTAGAATTATACTTAACTGAATCTCATCATTCGTACAAACAGCAAATTCAGCATAAATTTAAATAATGTAAATATTATACCCACAAGAGTCTGTTTCCTAAAAGAAATTATTTTTAAAATCTCAGACTGACCTGGAAATTAATTTTTAAAATAGCAGAACATTTACAAATGCCTCTGTAATCATCTGTAATAGGGTAACTAAAACAGTAAATGCAAACACATGCCACCAACTTGGACACACTTTTTTTTTTTTAATGGAACTGAAATTTTACAATTATAAATTGATCAACAATGAAAAGTAAATTTCTGCTAATGATAAGCACTCTTCGTTGCACATGATAACAGTTTTTTAACCTTTCAAATGCCACTTTGCAGATCATTAAAATTTTATAGAAATTATTTTGAAGGGAAGAGAATTTTTAAAAACATTTTTATATGTTTGCCTGCTCAGCCTACCAGTTTTCATAAACCCCAATACAAAAATTCAAATTTACAAAATGTGAAATATCAGTGTGCCTCAAATCTATTCTGAAAAAAATCGGGAAAGGTACAGTTAAACAAAAGAAGACTAAAGGTAATTGTTTGATTCAAAAAATGGTTCCTCATAGTAGCCAGTTTACATAGCCAATTTCCCTATTAAATTAAATAGTAAATCAGTTTTCCGGGTAGATCATAACTCAATTTAGAAAAATTTGGTTTGTGTGCAGGAGTATTTTTAATGCATTAGCACAGGGCATCTGTCTGTGATTCCAAGTGAGTTTTAATATCTGGACCATATTTATTTTGATCATCTGACCGAGTCAGATTAGGTATTTATACTAATTGAGTATATAAAACTTGACCATTTGTGTTGTAAAAAAAAAAAAAAAGCCATATCATTTGTAAAATAGTTTATGTGATAGTCACTTATAACTTTGTGTCTAATGCTAAAATAAGTATACCAAGTAATAACATTAAAAACTATGATCACTGAACATAAATTCTATTCAAAGATACATTCTGTCATAAAATCATTTTAAAATACTACATCATCCTTTAAACTTTGGAAGAGTTAGTAAAATAAAATCCATGGAATCTAGTCTTCTTTACTATGATTAGAAGCTGGAGGCCAGAAAATCTGGGTTTTAGTCCTCTTCCCGTGGCAGGAACAAGTCACTTCATCTTTTGACCACCTATTCAGAATTACCAATAAAGGATGCTGAAAGAAGGGAATCTACTATAGTGTACCCACCTCCTTGAGCTAAGAGTAACTTAGCTGTTTGGAGAGCCAAGAATGTTTAAGTTTTAATACCCAAGGGCCAATGTTGCCTTGTATAATCATCAGCACTATTTACAGATTTGACCCCAGGTAGTTTGCACAGTGTTTGTGTTTAAAAGCATCTGGCATCTAGCCAACCAGGTGATAAGCACTAGCATCTGGAAAGAAAAAAATGTAGTCTTCATATTCCATTTTCAGGAAAGCTGTTTTGAGCATTTAACCACTCAGTATCTGTCTAAGAAATCAGGGCAGAGTCCACTCTTCATTGACCTCTGGTACTAGGTTCCATCACAGGACTATTTCTGAAGCTCAATTCCTTGGAAATGCATTGAAATCCTTTGGAGATAGTTTGAAGTAATTTCAACAAATACACTCAAATTTTAGAATATATGACGTGTGTGTATCACTCCCTCTTTTTTCTTACCTCATCCCTCAGCCATATAGTACAGTGGTTTAGAGCATGGACTTTGAATCCAGACTGCCAGGCGTTAAATCTGGTCTCACCATTTTCTAGCTGTGTGACTTTGAGCGAGTCTCTTAAACTCTATGAGTCAATTTTCTCATCTGCAAAATAGGACTATCGTGCTGTTAAAAAGAAAACGACAGGCCCAAAATGGTGTCACTTAAGCTAAGTCACCAAATCTGGACTTAATACCTAACCGAACTGCAGTTTCAACTTCTCCCAGAAATGTAGTCTTAACTCTTCTTCAGTCAGGAATTTTCTGATCAACATCAATGAGGATTCTGTCACATGGGTCCCCTCCATCCCCGAAAGGAAGATGAGGTAAGCCACCTAATGAGACTCCCTGCCCTTCCCCCTAAGGGAAGGTGACCTTGCCTGAAACAATGCTTTCTTTCCCTTTGCTAATAACTTCGTGCCTCACTCTCCTTCCTATAAAAACCTTCCCATTTTGTAGAACTCTTGGGAGCTCCCTTCTACATGCTAGATGCTGCTTAATAGAACCAATTAGGTCTTTAAAATGTACTCGGTTGAATTTTGTTTTTTAATCGTCTCTACCTCGTGGACTTATTGTGAAGATCAAATGATTTTATATTCATAAAGACCTTATAACAGTGGTTGGCATATAAAAGCATCATAAATGATAGCTACCATTATTATTTTGTTTTATGGACACGTAGAACACTCTGAGCTTCAGTTTTCTCATCCATAAAATGGGCCCAAACTCTCTACTTAATAGTGTTGCTGTAAAGGGTAAGTGAGATAACATATGAAAATATCTTACCAAGGGGGCGCACGGGTGACTCAGTCGGTTAAGCTTCCGACTCTTGATTTCAGCTCAGGTCATGATCTCAGGATCATTGTCTTGAGCCCCGAGTCTAGCTCCCCACTGGGTGTGGAACCTGCTTAAGATTCTCTCCCTCTCCCTCTGCTCTTCCCTGCTCACACTCTCTCTAAATAAATGAGTAAGTAAGGAAAGAGAGAGGAAGGAAGGAAGGAAGGAAGGAAGGAAGGAAGGAAGGAAGGAAGGAAGGAAGGAAGGAAGGAAGGAAGGAAGAGAAAGAAGGAAAGGAAGAAAGAGAGAAGAAAGAAAAACTTAAAAAAAAAAAATCTTACCAAGGCATGGTACATAGTAGGTGCAAAATAAATATCAATGTCCTTCTCCTAACCCTACCCTGCCCTGTCCATTATCTATTACTAAAGTTAATTCACTTGAACATTTCATTCACATTATTAGGAGTATCTGTATCAGTTGCTGTTAGGAGTCTCCTTGAATCCCTTCAACCATGACAACTATCACGTGAGGCAGATCTTGGCATCACATTGGCAGACCAATGGAATAGGTGGGCTGCATAATTTGAGTGCTTTGCAGAAAATGTAGATGCTCTGGGTCAGCAGTTCTTCCTGTCCTTTGAGAAGGCAGGAGGACCCAGAGAATATATGCTTAGGGCTGATAATGGCACAAAGGTTGGTGGTCCCAGGCATGGGAGGGACTCTGGTTCTGCTTGATGGTCGTGCCCCAGGGAAGCGGAATGGCCCCAGAGAGATCACAGGGTGGTGCCCTGAGAGAAGGCTGGGCCTTTAGCCCTGGGCTTCCCAGCCTCTGTAGAGATTCTGGTGCCTCCAAGCTTAGACCAAGGGCAGCAGAGCTGCCAGCCCCAGAGCTATGGAATGTGGGCTTGGCTAGTGTACATCTCAGCAGAGACGAGAGGACTGAAGACAAGCGTGTCTCCCTGATGCTTGAGCTTAGCCAAAGATCTCCCCGACTGCATAAGCCTGCAGCAGGGAAGCCCCAATAACACGGAGACTGCATCTTCCACTATTCTTATTGGCTAATAAAGATTTACTTAACCTTTTAAAAAAAAAAAAATTATTTATTTGAGAGAGAGAATGAGAGGGGACACAGGGTCAGAGGGAGAAGCAGGCTCCCCACGGGACTCGATCCTAGGACTCCGGGATCATGACCTGAGCCGAAAGCAGACGCTTAACCGACTGAGCCACCCAGGCACCCAAAGATTTACTTTACCTTTTTAAATAGATGCGTTGATGGTTATACGTTCAAACCTGCTACACAGTCATTTTACAAATAAGACTTTAATTTCAACATCTAAAAACGCCAGGCATGCCACTGCCTCAAACATACTGCATATTATTTATCTCACAAGGCTTTCTGTAACATTACCTGCTAAAAATGTCAGACCTGCTGTGGGAGTCGTCGGCACTATTTGTCAAATATCCCTGGTTCGCCTTTATTTTAGGCCTACCACAGCATTGGCTTTCTGCCCCCTTGTGGTTGTACGGGGGCCCCGTGACTGATTCTAGTGAACAGAGCGAGCTGGTACAAATCACCCAGCTCTCTCTTTCCTCTGGCCTGGTGACCATAAATATTCAAGATGACTTTGACCCATAAAAGTCAAGTTACTAAAAAATTAAAATAAAAAAAAGTTTGAGTTCCTTCTCAAAACACTGTACTTAATTTTCAAATCTTTTCTTCATCCTTTGTTTTCCAAGGGCATACTGTGCATGTTTATATGTTCACCAGTTTCTGAAACAATTATCAATAAACAATAGTGAAGACAAAAGAGTAGGAAAGAAGCAGTATGAATGGTATGGGAAATCAGAGAACAGAACATTTAAAACTCATTAGAATGTTATCAACAAGGCAAAGAGAGTCCAGAATATCTATATATTCAATACATCCATATCTTGAGTAACTATTGCCGAAAGCAATCTCAGGAATGACTTTGCCTTTGGCTTCCAAACTATTCATTTGCAAGCAATATGTTCACAAGGCTTTATTTCATCCGTATTTTCAGTGTCAGTGATAGCCATCAATAAACTTGCTCCTCGAATACACCAAGATAACGCAGACCATCAGTCCTGAAGTGGACATTTGCCTTTTATTTTTCCGGCTACCAGGCTGATGTCAGAGGAGCCCCTCGATTACCAGAAAGAGTACACCTCTCAAGAGAAAAGCTAAAAGGTTGTAGCAAATACCTTTCATGCTTTAATTCATCTGCTCTTGCTTCACCTTTGCAGTGGCCAGCTCTCTGTGGATTCCCATCAACTTCACACGGACACAGCCCGGCAGCTCCCCACCTCCTGCCAATGTCAAGCACCTCCCACCTCCTGCCCCAGGGCTTCCCTGTTGATGCTGAGACATGAAAGTGCATCCACCTGGAGCAAATCCACGTGCCTCCTGCAAGTGCAGGGAACATATGCAACACGGGGCAGACGTGTGATAGCGGGAGCACGAGCTGGGTGACGGAATTCTCCATTCTGCTCCATATGGGCTGCACAGAGAGGTGGGGACTTCTGCAGCCTCGCGCCCACAAGATAGAGCAGTCAGGTCAGTCAGTCTTGATGCCAAAGGATGGTCAGCTCAGTAACATGCTTATATACCGTTAGGAAAAATATTAAGATATTCAAAATTCAAAAAGTGACTGTTAGAGTAATAGAACTAAGAGTATTTTCTCAGGACGCCTGGTGGCTCAGTCAGTTAAGTGTCTGCCTTTGGCTCAGGTCATGATCCCAGGGTCCTGGGATCGAGTTCTGCGTCGGGCTCCCTGCTCAGCAGGGAGTCTGCTTCTCCCTCCGCCTGCTGTTCCCCCTGCTTGTGCGCTCTCTCTCTCTCTGTCAAATGAATAAATAAAATCTTTAAAAAAAAAAAAGAGTATTTTCTCATTTCCTAACTTTCTAATAGATGGCTTTCCTGCTCTTAAAATAAATACACATACACACACCCACACCCACCCACACCACACACACACACACAACCAACCCTAAAACCCGCTCTAGCTCTATTCTGCAGTGTTTGCTGGGTTTTTACATGCACTGTGCAGGAGAGTGCCACCTGCCTCCACATTAATCTCCTCAGTAATCACAATTATCTCCTTTCTGGTGAATGTGATGAAGTCTGACTAAAGGTCTCTAATTCTTCTGGCTCTTCATGTTCTCATAAATAATAAAACAGGGCTCCATGACAACGAGTACATGAAAAGTTTGTACCACCTCAAAGCAGTCCTAAACTCTTCAGATTTTTAAGCTAACAAAGTACTGTGGGCACACAGTTATCTGGGCTTAAGTGATGCGTTACAATCACTTGGTTCCATGGAGTAAGACCATCTATGCTTGGATGGTACTTACAAATGCTTCCTCATCTGACCAATGCTGCTCCTCCTTCAGCTGTTTCCAAAGATGTTTCTCCTCTGGGAAGCCTGCTCTGAGCACTTCCCTTCCTGGAGGGCCCAGGCATTTGCCCCACCAGAGCTTTTCCCACACTGTGTGGTCTTTCCCACACTCCACACTTCAGTTCCTCAAAGGCAGGGATGCCATTTTGTTCATCACAGTTTGGCCAGAGTTTCTCAGAGTGCCTGGCACACACCAGACAATCAAAACATGTTCAGAACTGAAAAATATATTGTAATCAAGAAAATCTTTCGTTAGGATCTTTCTGGAAGAAAGGGCAAGGCCCACACACTCACTCAGGAAAGGTTGACTTGTTTCAAGACCAGAAATGGAACAACTTAACCAGTGCCAAGTTTATAAATGAGGAAACTAAAGCTAGAGAGCCTAAGCCAATGGTCCAAAGCCTCCCAGTGAGTTGGCGACAGCCCTCATTCTCAGTGCATCATCTTTCCTTGACACGGCACAATGCCACCTTCTCCTGTATGACTTTATGACAGTGCCCACCATCCCCGCCCTCACCTCACCCTTCCAATCAGATCATACACTCGTCCTCCTCTTCCTTCTATCTTCCCCTAGTTAAACCCTGGACTCAGCAGACAGAGGAATGCCCATCAAGGGCTATTAAATGAAACTGAAACCTAAGATGTCTATTTTCCAGAGTCTTCTGTGAATTATATTTCTGGTATGATCAGTACCTGGTTTCTTACACAATTTGCCATCCAGTCAAATTAGAATATTACCCCTCCTCTTTGGGGTCCTGGGGGTGGGGTTAGATAAATGGTTTGTGTTGTCTTTAGATATGAATAGGATTATATATTATCTTATCAGGGAGTTGATATTTTTAAAATTCACTGCCATAAATAACATGGGTTCATTTTGACAAACCTTTTGGGGATCATAATTAATTAGGAGGTTTAAATCTCCTTTATGTGTAATCTACTACAATGTTCAGAAGGCTTGTTTACTTGTTTCTTCATTGATTTAGGTTAAAAAAAGTCATCAGCTGAGCATACAGAAGGTGTTGAGGGCAGGTTACTCGTCTTCCTTTCCCTTTAACACCCTTCCTTCCTTCTACTCTGCTTCTACAGACCATTAGCACATGCATGCCACCGCAGTAATGCCAAAATTGCACTCCTACTATCTAGCTTTTACTGCCCACCAAATAACCCCAAACCTTAGTGGCTTAAAATAACAACAACTTATTACTTCTCACCACCCATTGGTCAGCTGGGTATTTCTACTGATCTGTCCAGGCTTCTCTGATCTCAGCTGGGCTCACTTACGCATCTGTGGTCAGCAGGTGGGTCAGCCATGGACTGAATAGCCTAGGATGGCCTCTCGCACATGTCTAGTCAATGGGGAGACAGGCATGAGTGGGCCACGTATCTCATCATCCAACAGGCTAATCCAGGCTTGCTCAAGATAGCAGTAAAGTCCCGAGAGCGAGAGTCAAGTTTGCACGGCCTCTAGAGGCCCCGACTGAGAACTTGCACAGTATTGCTTCTGCCATACTCTGTGGGCCAAAGCAAGTTATAAGGCTAGCCCAGATTCAAGAGGTGGAGAAACTGATTTTGCCTCTGGATGGGATTGCTGCAAAAAACAACTGTGGCCATTTTTGGATTCTACTACATCCACCAATGTAAATCAATGCCAGTGTTGCAAAGCATATTGATCAGAGACTTGATAAGAATGTCCTTTCTGCAGAATGTGTCCTTTAATAGAATTCCTTGATTCCAGATCAGATCAGCAAAGCAATCTTCCACTCATCGTTAACAAAGCAATGCGGAATTGACTTCATTAAGCAAAATCTGGAATTAAAGTTTACCTGCGATGATAAGATTTTGTCTGAATAGGAACTGCAGCCTTCTGCATGGCATGTAACGCCAAGCCTTCTGACTTAAAAATGGGGAGCCAGAAGTCGGACACCCACATAGCCTGGGTCGGCATAACGGTGGTACAGTCAGACACAGGACAAAGAAACACAGGGAGTTTGACACAGCAGGGCTCTTCCTACAACCAAGGCAAAAAGTGGGGACCTGAAAAGTTAAAGCATTCACTGTGCTTACCCCTGTAGAGGCCTTTATCCCACTATATAGCAAAGATCGGATTAACTTCCCTCCCCCACTAGATTCCTGGTTTCTTTGGGACATGAATAAATCTTTTAAATCCATATTTCTGTATGTAATACAGAGCCTGACTGTTGAAGGAAAGGAGAGAGAGAGTTATTTCTGTGACTCAGAAAAAGACTAACCCGATATAACCACATTTATATTTTTAAATGAATCTTTGCAAATACTCAGAAATTCTCCCATATGAAAAATTATAGAAGTACTGGTGAAGATAAGTGACTCCTTACAAAAACAGAAATGCTACTATTCAGCTTAAATCAGAAGGAAGAAGTTGGTGATATTCAAATTATAATCCAGAGGAAAGAAGATGGAGAAATGCATGTTTTTGCTTTATAAGTCAAGAGAAACCCTTAGACTTTCAAAAACTTGAATCTAAACTTTCAATTCACAATTAAATACTTAAAAGTATATATGCAGGGCACCTGGGTGGCTCAGTCGGTTTGAGCATCCAACTCTTGGTCTCAGTTCAGGTCTTGATCTCAGGGTCATGAGTTCAAGCCTCAAGTTGGGCTCCACACTGGGCATGGAGCCTCCTTTTAAAAAAAAGTATAGGGGCGCCTGGGTGGCTCAGTCGTTAAGCGGTCTGCCTTCAGCTCAGGTCATGGTCCCAGAGTCCTGGGATCGAGACCCGCATCGGGCTCCCTGCTCTGCGGGAAGCCTGCTTCTCCCTTTCCCATTCCCCCTGCTTGTGTTCCCTCTCTCTCTGTGTCTCTCTCTGTCAAATAAATAAAAAATCTTTAAAAAAAAAAAGTATATATATAATATTAACTTTCTTTTTTTAAAAATATTTATTTATTTATTTATTTATTTATTTATTTGAGAGAGAGAGAGAGCATGCGCACACACAGCGGGAGGGGCAGAGGGAGGGGAGAGAGAATCTCAAGCAGACTCCCCACTGACCAAGGAGCCTCAGGTGGGGCTTCATCTCATGACCCAGAGATCATGGCCTGAGCCAAAATCAAGAGACAGATGCTTAACCTACTGAGCCACCCGGCGCCCCACAATATTAACTTTCTAACTGTTCTGTGGCGCAAAGATGTAAGAAGTTTTCTTCATGTTATTATAATTATTTATAGTCAGTCTCGTTCCAAAAAGGAATTGAAGTGGCTTGTAAAGATACTACATTTTGAGATTTAATACAATAATAACAAGCATGTAAGGAACTGGGAAGAAAGTAAAATTAAAAATAGAAACCCGAAAATGAAGCCAGAATGAGGTTAATAAATGCCACCAGGGCTAATGCATTTTGATAGAAGCAGCGGTAATTTGGCTTGGAGCTTCCTAGACACCAATCTAAGCGGAACCTGTGGTCCCTAAAACTACTTCTCATGGTCAGAGCTCAAAACAAAGTCAGGAAAAGTGGAAATCATTACTGGTGTGCACCCTGAGAGTAAGTTCTCCAGGATGTTCCTAAGAAGGATCCCATGTAATGTTCTAAACAAGAGCCTGAAGAACATCCACAGGAAGATGTAAGAACATACAGCCTGATGGCACAGTGTGAAAGCACTATGGAGTAAAATCAAATTGATAATACACGTCAAACACTGTGCCCTCTTATAACTCTCAACTAACCGCAAACTAAAGTTGAGAGACTCACAGGCTCTCTGTCCTTCCAGGAGGTGTCTGTAAATCCTGAATCTCTTGAATGAGGAACTGGTTAATATCACCAAATCCTGTAGGTAGTCTGTCCTCTTCTAATCCATTCTCCAAACCACAGCCAGGCTGCTTTCCCTGAAACAAGGCTCTGTTTTCAAACACCTCAAAGGCTCCCAAAGGACTCCACATGAATTCCACACCCCTCATCACTGAATACAGACTTCCGCCTCCACATCTCCAGCCTCAACTCTCTGACTGTTCCCTTCGTCCCAGCTCTTTGACATTGCTGAAAAGGTCATGCTCTCTCTTGCCTCTGGATCTGTGCTCTTCCCTCTATCTGGAAAGCTCTCACCTGCAACCCTTTGCTCCTTGCCTTTGTCTGGGGCTTCTCCTCCATGTCTGGGGTTTCTCTTCCATGTCTGGGGCTTCTCCTCCATGTCTCAAGCTAGAAGATGCACCTTCCAGACAGCCATCTTTACCTGTCTAGCTCACTCACTGGACCGGAAGCTCCACAAGGGCAGCTCCTGGCTCTGTCTTTGCTCACCGTTGCATTCCCAACACCTAGCACAGTGTCAGGTGCGGACTGGCTATTTCACTGATGTTCGCATAGTTAGTTGATTGATTTAATATTGATTATCACAGGCAAGTCCTTGGAGCCAATTATTCTGTGTTACTACTTAAAGGAAGATCCATTTACCTTCTTTAAGAAGCAACAAGTTTAGGAGCACCTGGATGGCTCAGTCAGTTAAAGCATCTGCCTTCAGCTCAGGTCATGATTTCAGGGGATCAAGCCCCGTGTGGAGCCCCTTCGGAGCCCTGCACCCAGCAGGGAGTCTGCTTCTCCCTTTCCCTCTGTGCTCTCTCTCACTCTCTCTCAGGTAAATAAATAAAATCTTAAAAAAAAAAAAGCAACAAATTTAAAGATATTTTTGAGGATGTGTAATGAATATTAACAGCACACATGCCTACATTAAAGAACATACCATCTCTGCCACCTCCATCCAGGCAAGCTCAAAGTTTTCTTCAGAAAACAAGTCACAATTCACTCCTAAACAAGGATATATGCATAATTGAAGCCCCAACGTCTCATGCCTTTCTAACATTATCATAACTTTAGTATGAGAAAAACGTTAAAGTGCTGTTGCCAAATCTTACATTGCAAAAAGTTTTACAAGGTATTTGACATTGCACTTTTCAAGAAAGTATCTGTTTGAGGATCTTACCTCATCATGCAACAGTAAAAAAAAAAAAAAAAAAAAAAAAGCCAAGAGACTTAGATCCTATCTTTGTCGCTAACTCTGTGATCATGGGGGTCATGATCAGGCTCATTCCTTGACTGGAGCTGGACAACTCAACGCTCCACTCTGAGCCTGACTCTGCCTGGGGTCTGAACAATCGAGCTTAATCCCTGGGCGCACCCCTCCTGCCCCCAGAGCTGCCAACCTAGCAAGGTGGGCTTCCCTTCTCTTACTTTCACATCAGCCTAAGGTTGTCAGCTTCCATCTGTTTTGTTTATTGAGTTTTTGCATAATATTTCATTTGAACGAAATACTCTACAGCTAATAAGAAATATGAAAACTCACGGATTACATGATTTTTAAGTTTCGTTTCTACTCAATTATCTACTCCACCCCAGAGGTATTAATTTATTCTGGATATATCACTGTATCCAGTTTGAAATGGATATAAAGAAACCATGCCATTCTCTGGGAAGACCAAAGATAGGACCTGAAAGAAGCTTCGGAGATCATCTAGTGTGTTCGACATTTTGCAAAGGAGGCCGTTGAGGTCCAGAGTTTCAGTGATGTGTCCAGTGGTACACGGCTGTGTGAAGACCGAGCTTGGACCAGAACCAAGTCCCCCCGGGGCTCAGGGCAGAGCTCCAAGAGATGGACGGTGCTCAGTGTCCTCTGGGATGGTGGGCAGGCTGCAGAAGTGATAAGTGACGAGAGCCCCTCTCCTCAGACCCCCACTGCTAACTGCTACGATCCAAGCCTCCCCATCTCTGAGCCAGATGAATGCGCTCCTCACCTCTAGTCTCATCCCCTTCCAACTGGCCTTCCACACCTCTGGACATTTCCAAAACACATCAGACCATCCCTCTCTTACTCTCCAAACTTGGCTTTTCCTGAGATTTTCCTCCAACCCTACACTTTAGCCAAGCTGACCAGATACTCCTGGTTGTTTCTCACCTTGAGACTTGGTGCTCCTTTTGCCTGGAAGGCTCACACGTGCCTTTCCCACTCCTAGAAGCAGCTCCAAACACCTAGACTTGAGATAGTGAGGTGGTGTTGAGATCATAGTTAAGGCCTCTATATAGACTTTTAAGATTTGGCAGGCAGGTGTGGCGATCTACCCCCTCTTGCAGCCACCAAAACAAGCCTCCTTAGTAAATTCCCTTGCTTTTAAACTGGAGTGGTTTGCCTCATCTTTCCATCTCTCCCTTCCCTCCAGGTATGGGGGCGGCCTGAGATTAAAGAAGCTCCTGAGGAGGTTTGAACCGATATGTCTTTGTTATTTACAAGCTCCGATTAATTTCAAAGTTTAAAATCACAAATTCAAGGAGAAAGGAAACTTCAACTAACAAGTCAGGTGATAGAGTTCGTAACAGTAGTGGGTAAAAGTAATTGCCAAATTATAACCACAAGTTCCTTTACTATTTGAGCTGCTTCTCTAAATATCCTAAATTTAGCAGCCGCTATAGCACTTCCTTGGCATTTTGATAATATTGACAAATGCTGAATCCTTTTATATTAAAACCCTGACAGTAATTCTTCTAGGCACTTCTTATTTTCAGGAATCCAATTAAACGAAGCCAAAGGTAATTGGAGCATCTGTTCTTCCTCAACAAATTTTGGCTTTTAATCATGTATGAAATCACCTTGAACTGTAGCCCTAAATCAACCGGTAGAGTATGTTTAGTGATGGGATTAAACGTTTAAAAATGTAATCCCACTCCCTCTGGTGGTGTAGTCTCCAAACATCCACCGGGTTCACGATGTGGTTAAAATGTTCAGAACAGCTTGGGAGCCCTTTTTTCTCCTGTCTCCTTTTCACCCGAGCGATGCTGACACTAAACCATCCCTCCAGAGGGGATATTGTAGTGCTATGAGTTTCATAAGAATGCATGACAAAGAAACAGCCATTCTTTTCATACTCCCTGATGTCTTACGTACATCATACCAATGTATACAGAGAAAACTTCTCCTAAACAGGTCTAAGCAACCGTTGTTTACCTTTACAAGTAGAAATGCAGTTCTTCAAGTTTTAAGATTTTACACAGAGATAGTTTTGTTGTTATGAGTAGTATACAACAAAAAATAATTACTGTGCCCTATGCCATTGACTCCCCGGGTTTGTGGAAAACAATTATTAAATGATCGATCAAGTTACAGCAAAACACAGGAGGTGTAAACTTCCATGTTGGAAAACTGTCCTCCCTCTAGGCTTTGGTAAGGACATCATACACAGTAGGAATACCAAAGATTCTCCAAAGAATACAATTGCACATAACAACATGTGTTCTCAAAAAGAGCTCATTAGAGACTCACATTGCTTTTTATTACTTTACCACATTTCTTTTCCATCAGAAGGTATTTCATTTCTACAGTATATACAGGCACAATGGCCTAAGCAGAGAACAAAAGGATCCCCTGCTCCCAAACACAGCTTACAATCCTTTTCAGTGTGTATGAAAGTCAGTATTGTGCTGTAAGGTATAGCTTTTGGACCCAGGCTGCCCCGCTCAGTTAATCACTAGCTACTCCACTAGAAGCAAGTTAGCTGAACCACATGGTACCTTTGTAATGCAGGTAATGAGAGCCGTACTGCAGTATAAACAAGTTTGCGTAGGCTTCGAACAGTGCTGGCACAGAATAAACACTGTGCAACTATTCTCTAGTATTGATGTTTGACTGAATTACAGAACTATAAACCTGTACTGGTCAGCTTAGGACTTCTTCCAATTGTTTAAATAAAACATGTTTTTTTCAAGCCTTAGAATCCTTTTACATGTTCTTCCCTTTTCCCTACACTTCCAGCATGGTAGCCACTAGCCACATGTGGACCTATTTAAATGCAGTTGAATTAAAAGTAAATGAAATTTACAAGTCAATTTATCAGCTGCACTGGCTACATTGAAAGCCATCAATCGCTATATATGGCTAGTGGCTACTGGGTTGGACGGAACTGACAGAGGACCCTTCCATCATCTAGAAAGTTCTGAACCCCGTGCTGATCTAGACTCGTCTTCCTCCCACTCTTTATCCCTTCTGCTACTCAGCCTTCATTTTGCTGCTTAAACATCACTTCTCAATTAATCCCTGCCTGAGTCCAAGGTCCTTTTATATCCTCCCATAGCATTCTGGATTTTTCCTTCAGAATACTCCTTATAGTTATAAATATTTTTAATGAATTATTTTCCCACTAGGCTGTAAGGAGTTTGAAAAAAAGGAGATTATGTGGGCACATAGTAGCACCCAAGTTGCTGACTAAGGAACTATGAAAGGAAATTTATAAAACTCCTTAGTATTTGAATAGCTAACATCTGCTTACTGGGTGCCAGGCAGTATTCTGAAGACTTTACCTGCTTTAATTCATTTAATTCTAACAACTCCATGAGGTAGTGGCTTGTATTAGTCACGTATTGCTGCATAACAAAATACCACAAACATAGTGGCTTAAAACAACACGCATTTCTTATCTCCCATGCATTTCTTATCTCCACAGTCTTTGTGGCCTGCCATCAAGTGGTGCCTGGGCTGGGTTCTCATTGAGACGCTCAGTTTGGGCAGCCTGTTTCCAAGTTCACTGGGGGTGTGGGCAGAATTTATTTCCAGAATTGGTTAGAGTGGGTAACATTCTCAATAAGGCCTGTCTCTGCCCTGAGCTTAAGTAAGAATTTTCAAAAGTCAACCTCATCATGTAACACAGAGTCACGGGATAAGTTTATTCCTAGGGCCTTCTTCCAGATAGCAGGCTGGACATAGGAAGAAAGAGAAAATTAATGTATTTTTCCATCATTCTCCTGTCCCCCACCCAAACTGGTAAGATTCCCCCCCTGATAACTTGACCCTTTCCATATTAAGGGAAAAAAAATGTAATTCCAAAGTTCCCACTGGTTCTTTGTACAGCTCAAGGTAAAGCCTGTGCAGACAGCCTTATCCATGAGCAAAGTTCCTTCTTAAGAGCTTTTGGCCACACAAAAGCAGGTCAAGGAGCTGGTCTGGGTGGAGAAGGGAGGTATGAAAAGCTAACTCACTAGGTATAATAAAGGAAAAGTTTATTGGGTGTTGCAGGGTCATGTAGGAAGTGCAGAAAGGGAAAGAGAGAGGACTCCTAACAAGGTGGGGAAGCCAGAAAAAAATGTCCTGTGGCAAATGGACAAGACACTTAAGAATAATATTGTTCTTAAATAGTTGCCTGGTTTTCCATTTTTAATGTTACCCTGTTCCATACTGTTCTCCACCTTCCCTCTGTTACCCAAAACACATTGCTAAGAGTCTGTACACACAGCAGCCTTGGGTCAGGGACTCTGGGTACTTTAGGGACGAAGAAGTAAAGGAAATGATCATTTCCCTGTGGACCAGCACCGCCGAGCAGGTTTACATGGAAGGAGGCCCACAGCCCTGTCATTTTGAGCAGAGATCAGGGCAGTGCTGAGAAAGATGGTTAAGGGCCAGGTAGCAAGCCAGTGGAACTGACCACCCCTTTCAGGAAGCACAATAGAGGAAGGGGAACCTCCAAGGGAGGGAGGGAGGCTGTTGGGCCCAGCATGTTTTCCCTGCATCTGATATGGTAGCGTCATGCCAGGCCCATTGTCCTACACGGAATCGGACTGTTCCCTGAAACTGTCCCCCTGAACCTGATAAGCAGAACGCTATTACATCACCCTGGGAACTGTGCCACCCGCTAAAACTGAAAACTGAACAATGGAACCCCTCACAGCCCTCTGAATGGGCGGCCTCGCTGTGAGTGACAAACGTGCCTTTCATGGGCATCACTTTGAAGGATGAGCATCCCATCATCCCCAGGAGGAGTTACAGGGTGATCAGCAAGATGCAAGCTCGGGTCTCTTTACTCTCTTGCTGGCAAGGGAACTGCTGCTTACAGAGCCCCAGCGACAAAATCCATCCAGGAAAGTGTCAGAGCCAAGGTAGGGATGGGCAGAGCTACTGTCAGCCTGGGCACAGCCTCATCTGGGCATTATTCTCAAGAGGGAGACTCAACACAGCACCATCTCTAGCGGGACACAGAGTCGTGGCCAACTCAGCAAAGTTTGTAATGGGCTGCTCCATGGATGTCCACTGACAGCGCCACACACTGACCTGCTCAAGGTAACTTCCCTGCAGTAAAGCGGGGCAAGCATCTTCTCTGGCCCACGGAGTGGCCAATGGTGCGGTTCCTCGACCCAAGAGACACAGTCGCCTCTGGCTTCTCAGTTCAACTCTCTGAAAAGACCTCCATGGAATTCTTGATCGGAGAAGACCCGCTCTGCTTCCCTGACATCGCTTATCATCTGCGTTTATCACTTTGATCTGTTATCTTTATTATCATCTCCTTTTACATCCGCTCAGAACAGAGTGTGAGCCAAGAAAGAGCTCAGGGGAAGGAGATTTGAGTTGTTCCTGGAGCTCAGTCCGAACTACTTAGACACATGTTAAAAGCCGCAGTTCTCAATGACTTTCTCTCAAGACAGGAAAGATGAGTTTTCAGAGGCACTTTGTAAAAACCGGGCACCTCTTTCAGTTAGCACTTGATATCCACGTGTCTTCGACAGGGAAGTGAAGAAGACTGCCACCAGCAGCCCCTTCCATGTCGGAAACATAGCTGGAAAAGACACAGACTCGAATCAGAAAGACTGGCTTCCCCCTTTACTGTCCTAGAGAGCTGTGAGTTCCTTGGCAAAAAAGTAAGGATGATATGCTCCACCTCATATGTTCGTGTTAAGAACTAAGTGAAATAATGTACATGAAACACTTCACACAATGCCCGATGCTCAGGAAGTACTAGATGTCATTGTGACGTCATTCTCTTCATCCCTGTCACCATTCTAAGTGATATTATCAGACGGGAGGCACTGGGAAAACAGAGAGCCGTGATAGAGAAGTTAGACCATTTGTACTTTGTTCTAAATTGGAAAACAAAAAAAGGAAAGTCATTTCATTCTGGTTTGGAACTTATTTAACTTTGTCAAATACTATATAGTGCTTACTATGTGCCTGTTACGGCTCTAAACAGAGAACTTATTGAATCAGATTTCATTTAATTTTGAAGGATCACAATTTGATAACATCATATTATAGCATATTGAAAAAAAATTATTGTAAAGCCAAATATAAATAATTTGGAGAATGCATATGCTTTTCTTTCACACAAAGAACACTAACGGAAGATGTGCCAAAAGCCAGGCCTGGTGCTAGTCCCTGGGATGATAATGTGGAACGAGACAGATAAATTGCCTGCCTCAAATTTACAGTCTGTCGAGATGCTTGAAATGATCAATTGCCCCACTTTTTTTCTGCATGAAGTTTCAGTGTAGACCAAGTTTAACAGAGTTCAACCATTTATTTAGCAGCCAGACTTGGATCTGCCCTAGATAAACTATCTGGCTCCCCCAGGCAATTCATCAGTGACTCCTGGACACTGTGGTCAACATGGGTAGCTAGGCAGGATCACCAGCACTGCCGGGTGCTGCAGCAGCAGGTCGGGCCCAGCGTCTGGTCCGGGCATCAGGATCAGCATAGCACAGCGATAGGGAAGTGTGAGCTGTCTCAGCTGACTCTAAGTGGAGTGGACAGCAGAGACACTCGGAGTCCTCCCTGCAGCAGAGCTTCAAGCCACAGGATTCAGCTGGTCAGGCCACAGTAACAGGAGAAGCCGCCGGGCAACGATCGCCGGGCAGCGATCTCCGCCAGGGGACTCAGGTTCACCCGCCCTGGTCCTGCAGGGAGGCTCAGAGCAGAACAGCTCATGGGGAGGCAGGCTCTATAGTCACTGCAAGTCCCAGGATGCCCTCGTGTTCACCTGGTGTGGAAGGGCCTCCTGGCTAGAAGAGCGCCTCTTGAACTATGCTCACGGGAGGACGAATACAAAGGACAGCAAAATATAGACACATGATTATATTAGCACGCCCCTTACAGTTATCTTAGCACAAATTGTGTCATACATTTAGAAAGATCTGATTAAAGTGAATGTCTTTCTTATAAAGAAAATATCCTACTCTGTTGCCATTAACACTATTCTTAGTCTGCTATTGCTGGACCTATATTATTGGCTTTCTCATGCATGCATTCATTCATTCATTTGACAAATGTCCTTTGAGCCACTCACCACCTGTGCAGGGCCCCAGGAACACAGGGCCAAGCAAAACAGACCAAAGTTTTGCCTTTCTAAGTTTAAGGTCAAGTGGGCTAGGTGATCATTGAGATTACTGTTCAGCAAATATACACGCCCACTGTTTGAGGAACAGATGTTACTTCTCCCACAGTGGGTGTTCATCCTCCTCTGCCCCCATTGATAATGGATTTGGATATATGACTTGCTTTCACCCAAAGAATGTTAGCAGACCACATGGGAACAGAGGCCTTCGACATGTTTGCCTCTTGCACTCCTGCCCTTCTTCATAAGAACTCAGTGTGGCCACTAGTCCGAGGAGGCGGAGAGGACATGTGGGGCAGACATGAACCCACCCACATCCAGGAGACAAGCCCGGGTGACCAACAGCCTCAAACAAAGCTGCCCAGCCAATGCCAGCCCAGAGCAATGGACGGAATCCACTGAACCGCAGTAGACCTGCAGACCCACTAGCATCAGAGTAAATGCTTGTTTTTGTAAGCTTCTGAGTTTGGAAATGGTTTGTTTCACAGTGTAATTGTGGTAATAACTCGAATACAGAGCCAAACAAAGCAAGAAAATCTCCAACATTTTGAAAGTTTGATTATAACGTGCTACTTATTTTCTATGAAAGAAAAATTACAGCCCCGCAGAGACATTTCAGAAACATCAAGTTCCTTAGCCTGTGTCAGTGGTTGTAACCCTCTCTCTCTGTGCCACGTCTGCAAAGGGGCTTCATTGATCAAGGTCCCTTTTTCTGGATATGAATAAAGGGAGACTAGGTGTCCCTGAAAAAACTATGCACATGCTGTTTTTTTCTAATGCCCTCACCATTGTATGCCTAATTTTGTGGATTCATATTTGAAGCCAGCTGTGAACAAATTGGAGAAAATTTAGAAAAGAATGAGAATGTTATCAAAGTTCTTGTAAATAAGGCATGAAGGTATGGGAAAGCACAGTGCTACGCTCGTAATAGAGACTCTGTAAATATTGTTGATTGATGTTCAAGGAAAAGAATTGGAGGAGTGAGATAACAGTTTTCCCAAAAATATGCATGTAAAAGATATTGACAAATTCTTCCTTCCTCTGCACGAAGGAGCAAACAAAACTAAGCAAGCCCTTTATAGCAGGATAGTTTTAGGTTAGATGCAAGAGAAAAGTCTATCAATCGAAACATGTTTCTAGGGAAAGCTGGACGTCTCCTCATAAACTCGCTTAACATGAGCAAAAGCCAGGGATGTTGGGGGCTGATCAGAGTCAGAGGAATGTGTCACATCTCTGTTTCCCGGTAATTCCAGATTGTGGATCTCTTTGATGCAGTGAAAACCTCACAGACCATATTCCCAGTTGAGTCCCATAAGCATCAAAAAGAGTTGTTGGGTTTTTTAAATATTTATTTATTTATTTTAGAGAGAGGGAGTGCACTCGCAAGAGTGTGTGTCTGGGAGGAGGGGGAGGGGCAGAGGGAGAAGGAGAGAGAGAGAAGCCCAAGCAGACTCTGCACTGGGTGGGGAGCCCGACGCAGGGCTCAATCCCAGGACCCTGAGATCATGACCTGAGCCAAAATCAAGAGTCGGCTGCTTAACTGACTGAGCCCACACGGGTGCCCCCAAAACAGGTTTTTTGTTTTTAAAGATTTATTTATTTGAGAGGGAGAGAGCATGGCCTGGGGTGGAGGGGAGGGGCAGAGGGAGAGAATCTCAAGCAAACTTCCTACTGAGCGTGGAGCCCAACATGGGACTTGATCTCACAACCATGAGATCATGACCTGAGCCAAAACCAGGAGTCAGATGCTTAACAGACTGAGGCACACAGGCACCCCCCAAAAACAGTTTTTAAAGAAACTCAGTGGCCCTAATGAGAAAACTGAAGTTTCCATTGAGATGCCCACTAAGATGATATCTTTTATTTAAAAACAGATATTCATTCATTCATTCAACAAAATTTCACTAGGCATCTAGTGTATGCCTGGCACTGTTTTTTGCAGTTTTAATATTGCCGTAAACTAGGCAGATCGCCTGCCCTCATGGAGTTTACCTTCTATCACAAGTATGGAAACTTCAAGTAGAAATGGTATCAATACAGTAAAGTGGACTGACTGCTTAAGACTGTTTCTGGTTCTATCGTTCTTAGATAATTGTAGAGAAGTTCTCTGAATTTATGGGTTCTTATATATAGTATAATAAAGACAAAGAACCCTCAGAGTTTTGTAAAAACCAACAATATGATTATGGGGATCCTTTTCACCAAATCCATGTGTTTGTTTATTATTCATGACATTCTCAATTTTTAAGATAAAGTGAGTTTTGGGGGTGTTCCTCCTGTCCTTGTCTAAGTGCATTTTCCTTTATCTTTTCACTTCTCATCAATGGAGAAAGAGATCAGGAAAATGTGGCCTGAACAGCAATTCCACCCTGCCGTATTGCAGAGAGGATCTGAGATTAATCATGGACGCTGGGCCTCCCGTTTTGTGAAGAACTGTGTCTAGACACATTAGTCAGGTGACACTTTTGGTCTCACGAGAGAAAAGCTTCCTCGCACCCTTGCCACACAGTCTCCCAGAGGTCTCCGCGCGGCCCTCGGGCTGCACGGCTGCGGGCAGTCGGCACAGGTGTGGCAGCCTACCCGCCACGTCCATTATTACATTACAGGTGGCTAACAGGTGTGCCGAAAATAATTCCATTCTTCGAGCCATAGCTCTCAGAACCCCTTGGCAGGGGAGAAATCTGCCTGGCAGATGTTACAGACACGACTTGTTTGAAGTTTCAAAGCTGATTATGAGTATCGATGCCCAATACTCTGCCTCTAGTGAGGGATTCAGCGTGGATCACAATGTTTTGTTTTGTATCTGTGGCTCATAATGACTTACATTAGCGCCTTGGTATTAGAGGTCGTACCCAAGATTGGTATTTTTCACAAGAACTCATATCTGGGACGCCTGGGTGTCTCAGTCAGTTAAGCGTCTGCCTTCGGCTCAGGTCATGATCACAGGGTCCTGGGATGGAGCCCCACGTCAGGCTCCCTGCTCAGCGGGGAGCCTGCTTCTCCCTCTCCCTCTGTGCCCTCTCCCCTCTGTCTCTCAAATAAATAAATAAAATCTTTAAAAAAGTGAAAGCAGTCATATTCATCAATGTATAGTGTATAGAGCCCAAGAACACTAGGTCACCTTCCTTTCCCCACAAATAACGGAAGTTCTCCCTGTGCACTCACTCCTCTGAGGCTCTAGCGGCCTGCAAACCTGTGGGACAACATGGCTTTCTAAAATTCCACTTGTTTAAAAAAAAAACCTATGAATCATTTTTATTATAGGTTACATTTAGTTTATATGACTCTGTTTCTTGCTTAAAGGAAAGAAAAACACCCAACAGATAGAACTGGACTTTTTTGAAGATAGAAAAAAAAAATAGTCAGGGCTCTAAATGCTTCTTATCAGTTAGGGACCCCAGCTTAGATCTCTGCCACCTGCTTATGGAAACTTTCTAGAAGCTCTGTGGAAGGACTCGTTTCTCAGGCTCGTTTCCTGTCCTGAAGCCACCTTCACAAGATACAGAAGCAACCAATTTCTTCTAGTGCCCTCTTTGGGGCAGCCTTCGCTGTCTTCATGAAGCTATGGGTCCACACATGCATTCACAGAGAAACAACAACACACGCTGAGCACGTGTTGCATATCAGGTGTTGTATATGTTATCTCATTTTAACATGACAACTATTCTTTGAGGTAGATTTAATTCCCATTTTTCAGACTGTGACACTAAGGCTTAGAGGCCTCCAGGGTCACATAACTAGTAAGTGAAAAAGGTAGGATCCAACCCCATGTTCTCTACCATTACACCACACTGCCTCCTGCTCCCAAGATGTCATTTATCTTATTTCAGAAGCTTCATCCCTTTGTAGAAACAAATCAAGATAATTTGTGGGCAACTCAATTCAGGCTCTTTATGTCCAAATGCCTGACTCATAATCCATGCCCATTTTCCATCATTTTTTAGAGGCTTCCGCTCTTGGTAGCTTTTTCCCTTCAAAATGTTGTCCTTAGCCAATATGTCCATACATGCTTTCCCTGGACCAGAACACTAACAGCCAACCAACAAGCGAGGGAGGCCAAGCTTTAAGGTTTCAGTCCCAGCAAATTTGCTTTGTAGATGCCCTGTTACTGTCTGCTCTTTAAGAGCTAAATGGGCGGGGTGGGGGGGGGGCATGAGATAGACGAAGGGGGTGAAAATTACTTCTGGTTATAACATAAATTAAGTCCTGGGGATATAATGCATAGCATGATGACTATAGTTAACAATATTGTATTGTATATTTGTTATAACATACTTCTGGTTATAACATAAATTAAGTCCTGGGGATATAATGCACGGTGACCATAGTTAACAATCTTGTATTGTATATTTGAAAGTTGATAAGAGAGTAGATCTTAGAAGTTCTCAGCACCAGGAAAACAATTGTAATTATATGTGGTAATGGATAACTAGACTTACTGTGGAGATCATTTGGCAATATATGCAAATATCGAATCATTATATTGTACACCTCAAACTAATATAATGTTATAGGTCAGTTATATCTCAGTAAAAACTGGTAAACTAAAAAAAAAAAGAACCAAATGAAGCTCTCGAGTTTAATGAGACCCTCTTCTCTACGTCAATAAAACAAACCAACCCCTCAAAGTAGGTGTTGAGTGAATTTCAATTTAAGTATGTGACAGTTCAAACCCCTTCCCAAAACAAAATAATCACGGGGATTCTTTTTATTTTTCATGAAAATTCAAAAGTATTTTAGTTGAATTTTAAATTCAGATAACTGAATACTAACTATATCACACACCTGCAACCATAAATACAGTTAGAAGATGTCCCTGCATTAACTTGCCAAAGTTTTATTAGCTAGCTCATAGGAAGATAATGAATGCAGATAGACCCCATCAAATCCCTTAGACGATATACTCCTATGAAACAAGATAAAATAAATTAAAAATTATAAAACTCAATGTTTAGCATTAGTGTACAAGTATACATAAGTATCATTCAAGGTACTATGCATTGACATTATGACAAGCCATATGAAATTAAATAAAAAGAGCCTTAAAACAATTCCTGATTTCTGAACCGGTAATTTCACATTGCAAGAAAATGGGTCAAAAGAAAGAAAGAAGTCAGTTGCACAAATAATCCCTTTGCAGCACTAAACAGCAAATAAATAAAAATAAAAATGCAAGTGCCCAACAAGAGAAGAAAAGACTCCACAAGCTATTATATATATATAAACATGATGACCTTTGAGAGTTATTTAGACTCTATCCGTACCTACACAGATAAAATAACAGTAAGTGAAAAAAAGCAGAACAAAAACAATAATGGAAAGCTACATAAAATATGTATAGTTGTTCAACTTTGCACTGTCATGATTTGTTGAGCTGTACATGATCTGTGTGCTTTTTTTGTGAATATTTCAATGAATAAACTTCTAAAATCCATTGCTAAATTTTTGCCAAATTCAGAGCAAAACTATTTACGTTCATGGAAATAAAAAATTCACTTTTCACGCACCAAAAGTGAATGGCAAATAAAAACAACCAGTAATTTACATTTTTTATATGGTTCTACTTGGTAAACTTAATTGGTCTACTTAATAAAGTAGAGTCTCATCTTCTTGACATAAGTCGGAAAAAAATAAACTATTTGAGAGTTTCGGGGGTAGACAGATTTACCCGGCATCATCAACTAAAGAAAATTATCTTATTATATAAATAAGAAGCTGACTATTTGTGTGGTCTTCAACACCTATTGTAAGCAAGCAGGTAAGCCTTTATCATACTTCACTGCCAGGTCACACTGAGAAGTATGCCGGAAGTGCCTAATTGGTACAGTGTGCTCAACCGAACATATCTGAAGCTATAGAACTACAGATGTCAGAAAAGGAGACCACCTGGCACCCAAACCATGTCATCTGGCATTTGTGGGCTCTGATTCTCAGCATTTCAGAGCAAAACACGTTCCTGTCCATATACACAGAATTGGCCGGTTTCTCAAGGGCAGGATCATACCAGCCAAGCACATGACATGGCAACAAAACCAGCCAGAAGCCCAAGGTTATTATTTTATTTTATTTTAAGATTTTATTTATTTATTTGAGAGAGAGAGAGAGCATGAGCAGTTGTGGGGTGGGGGGGGGGAGGGAGAGGGAGAAGCAGACTCCCTGCTGAGTAGGGAGCCAGATGCGGGGCTCAATCCCAGGACCCCAAGATCATGACCTGAGCCAAAGGCGGATGCTTAACCCACTGAGCCACCCAGGCACCCCCCAAGGTTATTATTTTAACAATGATGTTTTGACTGAGCTGCTTCTGCCTCCTATTTAGGACCCAGTTCCAGATATCTGGGTATCTTGGAGGCCATTCAGTAATTAGAAGAATTCTCAGTGAGAGAGGAGTCAAAGCCAAGGACAGGAATCTTAAGGAGAATTTCTTCCTCTTTATGATCCCCTTGTACCTGCTATTCTACAACTATGGTACAATCAATCACACTGAATTGAATGTATTAATTTATATAATTGTCTTTCTATGAACTTTCTATGTACTCTTAAAGAGCAGAAACCATGGCTTAGCTGCACAATAAATGTATGTTGCAATGAAATTATTAAACTGGACTCTCTTTACCCCAAAATGCAACCCAGACTTGTCAGAATACTAGTGTTTGCCAGATTCAATGTGCATATCTCCCTTAGGAAGGACAAAGTAAACCATTCTGGCTATGCAGTGCAGAAAAGATTTAGAAGGCAAGTAGAAATGCCAGTAGACCAATTAGGAGCTAATTGGTAATTTCGGCAAGAAACAATTGTAGGTGGACAAATAACTGTTGTATATTCATATGATGGACAACTACACAATAGAGAAAGAGAACAAAAAATTGATCTATGCAACAACATGAAGTTCATAAACACAATGTTACACAGAAGAAGCCAGACCCAAGATATATAGAGGGTGAATCTTTTGTATGAAGTTCAAGAACAGGCAAGACCAATATGGTGATAGGGATCAGAATAGTGGTTTCCTTCAGAGAGAGTGCCAACTGGGAGAGGGCAGGAAGGAGCCCTGCAGATGGCTAGAAATGTTTCCTATCTTGATCAGCATGGTCCTGTGGAGATGTGTATGTATGCACACTTAGAATGTGGGTGCCTTATTATACGGTGATTTTTATTTTGTTTTACAAAGTTTTAAAATATTGTTGGTGGCCTGGGTTGGGTGGTGGCAGTAGAAACTGGCAAGAGTGAATAGATGAGATATTTGAGAGGTAAAGTCATTGAGAAGAAAAATGTACTAATGCCTGTAAACTGTTTAGCACAGTGCCTGGCATATAGTACAGCTCAGCAAATGTTGGTTATGATCATTGCCTGAAAAGTTTGGCGAGCAAGTTAAATTAAATAATGTACGTAAAATATTTAGATCTTTGTCTGGGACATGGTAAATTCTCAATGAGTGGTATCTTTTTTTTTTTTAATTGATTAGGCTGTAATCTCTTTTCACATTTAGTCTGCTTTGGGAGACCCACTCTTCTTACCTTTATCTGGAAGATAACCTACAACCTACATTTTCTGTATGTCCAGAAAATTTATTCTACCTCCTCCTAGGAGTTTTATTAACTTAACTAAGTGCACCACCATAGCTGCCTATATACTGGCCCCCAAGGCATCTTCAGGAGACCCTCGTCAGAGGCTTCCCCGGAAGCACTGAAAAAATCACACGAAATCAATGTGTGTCCACTTTTACTCTCCCTCTGGTTGCTGCTTTGTCATATCAGTATTGTTAGCGCGGGATTGCTTGCAACAGTGTATCAAAAGACTCCCTGCTAGGGTTAAAGCTCCTTAGCATCATGTGGGAGAGGACATCCCAGCACCATCTGCCAGGCCTGCAATTCTATTAAACTGTCAGCATGATAAATGACAAAGACAAGACATTGGAACAGGAGGAAATCTACAGTGAAGCACTGTGGTCATAAAACAAGAAGAACCAAAATGGATTTAGGGCAAGTACACAAACCATCCTTTATAATAAAATTTTCACTTGCAAGGCGGGAACAGAGACTGAACGATAACTCCCGGGTCCAAGCAGAAGACAGTAAGACAATCAGTCAGCGCTCAGCCCTGGTGTGTGGTCACACATCAATGATGCACGCTCCAGCATTTCCATCTCTGCTGCCAAGCAGGTCTCCTCGGGCTCACCGAAAGCACACCTTGTCCACTGTGTGTGAGGAGCTGGTATTTAGGTAGCTGGTTACTTGGAGCATCCCTTTTGCTTACAAAAATAAATAAATAAACAACTCTGCAATGGAACATAATTTAGTTACTGCTCTTCAACTACAAATTATCTCAAGAGAGCAGTCACCCAGTGCATCGCTGCCCTGCTTCTAAATTTAGTCCCCACCAATGACATCTTCTGTAAACAGAGCATAGGTAATCAGGTTTCTGGATATTTGGGTTTGAGAATGAGTTCCAGTGAGTCTCATTTAGAGTCGCCGGGTAATAATGCCTATAGTAAAAGCAATATTGACTCTATGGGATGCTAATAGATGACTACTGAGATGCTAAGAGACTAAAAAGACTTTGAATAGAGCTTTTCCAGGTAACAAAGGAACTAGGGGCAGCAAAATCATGAATAATCTCCATGCATATAATGTTTCCAGAAGCATCTCAGAGACTGATTTTTCTAAAGAGAAACTTTATAAACACTGAATGATAATCAGCACTTATGTCATCTTGGGTTTTTCTGACACTTTAACCAAAACTAGTAAAACAAGATTAGTGGTGGCAGAGTAAAAAGTCAATTATCTCAATAACAAAACTAGGCATATCAGATTCATAATAACGTTGCATCTTCTGCATTTTCTGGGTATATGCTGTGTCAGTCACCACACGGAAATGCTTGAATGCAGCAAGTTGAACACTATTCATTGCGTGCCTTAGGTTTAGGACATATAATGATTTTCCTTCTGGGCTTAAGACATGTGGGATTGGGGTATTTTATTGCCTTGGAAATGGAAAGTTAATAACGATGTTAACCAGTTAGATACGTGGGTGCTTCAACCAGATCATTAAACACAAACCTTAATGAGTCTCTGGGCAAAAACCAGAAGAAAACAGAGACACAGGAAACAGACCCATAAAAACATCTCCTGTCTCTGCTAATATATAGGCATATGATGCAATTATTCATCCATTTCAAGTGAGGCAACAGCACTTAAAATATCTGGCAGTTGCCCCACCGCTCAATTTGCATGTCAACATTTCTATTATATTAAAGGAAAGAGAAATGAAGTCAGCAAATTCGGTAAGAGCCCTGTGGCTTTTTACCAGCTTATTCAATATGCAAATAAATATCTAGTTATTTGATACATTTCCCCCATGTTGCCTTATGCATTCGGTTCATCTTCATTATGTTTTCTTAATAGGTTTTCTAGGAATATCCTTCAATATTTCTGTAAATCAGAATTCCTGATTTAATACCACTTTGGGAAAGGATTGGAGAAACCAACGGTAAACACATAATATGTGAAACACTTTGGAAACTAAAAAGTGCTATGCAAATGTACAGTGTTTGTATAATCCTGAAATCTTTGGGCTTCAAATTACAGAACATCCATCTGAAACTGGATTAAGCAAAAAGAATGTATTGGTTCATGTAACTGGCAAGTCCAAGGCAAGCAGAGCTGGACTCAGGGATGGGGGATGGCTCAGATAATCCTGTCAGGGTTTTCTTTTTGCATCTCTTGGCTCCCCTTTCTCCTGCTTTGGTTGCATCACCATGCAGGCAGTTCCTCATGGTGACAAGATACTCAACCTATTCTCACAGCTGGGAAAGGAGGATGCTCTCTTGGGTGCCATAGCTAATATTCCAAGATTACAACTCATGATGTCACACGCCCATCCCTGAACTAATCACTGGGATCAGGGGGTGGAGTGATGTACTGATTGGTTTCAGTCTAGGTCATTTGCCTACCTCAAGATCCTAGTGCAAAGTCAACTTCCCACATACCACCTGGATTGGGGATGGTGGTGGTGGTGGGGCAAGGATGTGGGTGCCCCGGGGAAACTAGAGCTCTCTTAATAGAAGAGGAAGCCACACAGGAAAACACCCACTAAAGTATGTTAATAATAAACACTGTGTACACTTATCTTGAAGAGCACTGAGAAATATATACAATTGTTGAATCATTATAATGTACACCTGAAACTAATATAACACAGTATTTTAATTATACTTGAATAAAAATAATAATAATAACAATAATAAATACTGTGCTTCATATCTGTTTGGAGGACAATGACAGAGAATGTCTAGCAAATACTATTAGCTACCTAATATATGTAGAATTCTCCAAAGTTAGAAAGTGCTTCTACATACACTTTACCATTCTATTCTCATTATATCTTTACCAAGTACAGATCACCATTTTACAGATGAGCAAAGTGTATCTCAGCCTAGTTTAGAGATTTACCCAAAGCCACACAGCTGATAAGGGGTAAAGCCAGAACTTGAACATCTTCTGACCCCAATTCAGTAATCTGAGGAGGTGGTGTAGGTTTAATACTGTGGATTTTGATTAAATGTGCCCTGGAGGCAAAATTCCCTTAAAGAAAGCATCACAAAACACCAAAGTTCAGATAACATCTTTCCACCCTATTCTTTGAGGAAATAATCAACTGTCCCTCCGAGTGTGGACACTTGCAACAAAACATGCCATTCTAATACTTCTTTACTATATTGGACATTCCTGGTGGCAATGTAAATTTAATGTCCAGTCCTTTGGGAAGGCAATTTGGTAAAAAAAATACCAAGAGCTAAAAAAATGTCCATATTCTTTGACTTAAAATTCTACTCCTGGAAATTTATCCTGTGAAAATGATTGAAATAAGTGAAGAAAAATTCATGTATATAAAACATTCATAGCAACATTAATCATAACATTAACATTTTTGAATTCAAAGAGAATATATGTAAAGTGTTTAACAGGATGTTTCACAACCGATTAATGTAGGCTACAGTAATTCCCTGCTTATCCTCAAATGCTAACAGGACTTTACATTTGCATCCCATCTGCATGGAAGTTTCTTCTCCCATATACATTTGACTAACTCCTTCCTTTTATTTGGGTCTCTGGCCACATGTGACCCCACCAAAGAGGACTTTCCAAGCCACCCCTCTAAACAATCTATCCTCTATCCCTTCTTTGCTCATTGCCCTTTTCCATCTTCTGGCTGTGCTTTGTTTTCTTTAGCACTTATTTCTGCCTCCTACATGATATATTTATTTGGTTTTTGTTGTTGTCTTTTTTCTCCATGAGAAGGTAAGCTCCATGAGGGCAGGGACTTTGGTTAGCCCATCACAATATGTCCAAGATCTAGAAGAATATCTGGAACACTGTTGAATTAATATTATTTCTGTCTTTATTCTTAAACCCTTGGCTTCCATATTTCTTCATGTACCAAAAATTTTTATTTTGCCAACTCTTTCTTTTTTTGTCAGAAGTATGGTGCAGGCAGAGGCAAGATGGATCAGCCTGGGGAAGACTCTGACATGCAGATCCAGGAGAGCTAGTGGATGGCCAAAGGGCCAAGATCTGAACATACAGGCACAGGCTGGACTTGATATTCATAGTAAGGGCCTGTGAGAGGAAAGTCTTACGGTGAGTCCTGCCCTAGATAATCAGCTCACAAGGAAAGGATGGGGGGATCTAGGACATAGGGTCTATCAAAGCTGGTATAGGCCAGGCCATCAATAAAGATGGTCAATCAATCTCAGAGAAACACCGCCCGTCCCTAAGGGATCCTGTCATAGGAAAAATAAGATTCTGGGAAAAAAATTTTAGCCGCTGGGCCATCTGAGATGCCAGGGAAGAATGTTATTATTGAGAAACTTAGATCCAAAGCAGAGGTCCTGGTTACTGGGATACACTGAGGACCAACACACTGGTCAGGCATAGGCCAACAGCTGCCCCGGAGGGAAGGAAATTCCTAGGCACTTCCAGGGGAAGCAACCCCAGGAGCCAAAGCTCATCCATCCAAAAGAAGAGCTACAGGTGCTGGCTGAGAGGCCAAGGCACACTAAAACCCGGCACAGAGAGTGGGCAGAGAAAGCAAATGGCATAAAGGATCCAAGGATGTGGTGGCTTTATAATATGGTGAGGTAGCTAGGCTGAACTACATTTCTCAGAATTCCCATCCAACTAAGTTTCCAGTTAGGGAGGACCAGAAAATATACTTTGTGCAATATCTGGAATGAGAAGATGGAGGAACGGCCATTTTTATCCTTGTGCTCAGAAGGTGGAGGCAGGCGTTTTTGGTAACTCACACATGCTGCTTATCTGCTGGCTCACCTTGTTGACATGACGCAGTGACCAGGCCTATAACTTACCCTTGGATAAGGTAACTCCACCTTGCCCTGGATCCTGCTGCATCTTCTACCGCTCCTGGGTCAGGTGTGTTTAGCTCCACAACAAAGGATGTCAACTTCTGGGGCGCCTGGGTGGCTCAGTGGGTTAAGCGACTGACTCTTGGTTTCAGCTTGGGTGGTGATCTCATGGGTCCTGATATTGAGCCCCGTGTGGGGCTCTGAGCTCAGCGGGGAGTCTGCTTGAGATTCTCTCCCTCTGCTCCTCCCCCCATTCAAACATGCACACACGGAAGTTCTCTCTCTCTCTCAAATAAATAGATAAGTCTTTAAAAAGAAACAAAAGGATATCACCTTCTCCTGCACAACACCTATGATGTCAAGGTAGGAGACAGTAAGCATTGACATCCAACTCATGCTCATGGATTCCAACTGGTCCTTGATCTCCTCGCGTTCTTTCTATCCATCTGCTTTTCCCATCTGCTTGCCCTGCAGACTTCAGGATCCCATCGGATATGAGACGACAGCCCTACAGAGACTGTTCAACAAGCTCCCACAACTGTATCAGGTGAAATCCCTATTTTAAAAAATCATATATACACACAAATCCTGGATATATACGTATATATTTATATCTATCTCCTAGTGGTTCTATTTCTCTCCTTGAACCCTGACTGATACAAAGTGGATGTGGGTGGAGGACTGACCTTGTTTGCCAAAGTTCACGATGTTGGTCTCAAAAAACAGTAAAAACCCGAATATTATGACAACCCAATATAATTTAATTAATGTCTACTTTAAGTATTAGTCTACTCCCCTAAGACAAAGTTTATACACAACAGTCTAAAGTGCAGTTACAGGAAATCCCTGACAAGAAAAATAATTATGTAAAAACTTTAAATTATTTACTCTGAATAAAATTAATTCTTGGGGCACCTGGGTGGCTCAGTCGTTAAGCGTCTGCCTTCGGCTCAGGTCATGATCCCAGGGTCCTGGGATCGAGCCCCGCATCGGGCTCCCTGCTCAGTGGGAAGCCTGCTTCTCCCTCTCCCCCTGCTTGTGTTCCCTCTCTCACTCTCTCTCTCTCTGTCAAATTAATAAATAAATAAATCTTTAAAAAAAATTAATTCTTATCAGTAATGGTGGAGATCTATCCTAATGGGTTGTTTAAAACTAATTCTCACAAACCTTCTTTTGACCCAGCAATAGATTTTCCTAAGCATGTCATCAATTTCAACAAATCTTTTCATTCTGCCATTAAACATGAATTTTACAAGTTCTATTCTGAAACAACTTAATTAATTGGTTGGGAGATTGAAGAATATTCTTGCAAAGAAAAAAAATGTGCTGCCTTTACAAAACAGCTCAAGTTATTAGCTTTGGAAAGCGAATCACTCAGTAATTGAATAAAGAATCACTATAAATATTTAGTAGTTCTATATTCTGATGCAACTCTGCATCAGTCCGTCACACTGATAAATTCATTAACAATTTAAGCCTGGAGTTTGGGTCTAAACACACTATGAATTATTTACTCCATCGTAAAACTGTACAGCCTCTCTGGAAGGTATATCTGTTGGTGGTAAAGTTTCACTAATGTGCATTTATAGTAATACGAGAAACAATGGCAGCCGTGTCTCTCGTGCTCTAAACCAGAGAAAATGCTAGGTCTACTGAGAAAGAGCCCATTTTCATAATGAAAATCTGACCTCTGTTGCTATATCCATTAGAGAAGGCAGACACCATTCTCAAATTTCTCTTGATTTAATGCACTGGTCAAAACATTCTCATGGACTCCTCTGTTCCATTGTCAGGTTAGGACACTTTCATTCACACAAAAAAAAGACACTGAATGAGGAATGAATTTAAGAGCAGAGCAAAGTGAAACTGAATTCAAATTGTTAACTTTCTATACATCTGACCAGAAAATAATTAATGGAAGAAACATTGAGGGGAGTTTTCTGCCTTCGCTATTGGATCTTTTTGTCTTTTTTAAGATAGGACTTACTAAATATTTACTCCGTGTCAGGATCTGGAATAATTTTGTTTACATATATCATCTTCAATTTAGCTCTGCTGAGTGGGTACTATCATTCTCCCCCACTTCATTTTGTTCAAATTTTACTGAGATATAATTGATACATAACCTTAAATTAGTTTAAGGTGTGCAATATCATGACTTAATATATGAATATATGGTGAAGTGATTACACAGTAAGTCTATTTAACATCCATCATTTCACATAGTTACAGATTTTTTTCTTGTGATAAGAACTTTTAAGATTTACTCTTTTAGCAACTTTCAGATATACAGTACAGTATTGCTAATTATAATCACCATGTTGTACATTACATTTCCAAAAACTTTTTTATTTTATTTTATTTATTTTTTTTTTTTAAATTTTTCTTTTTTTTTTTTTTTAAGATTTTTAATTTATTTATTTGAGAGAGAGAGAATGAGAGAGAGAGCACATGAGAGGGGGGAGGGTCAGAGGGAGAAGCAGACTCCCTGCTGAGCAGGGAGCCCGATGCGGGACTCGATCCAGGGACTCCGGGATCATGACCCAAGCCGAAGGCAGTTGCTTAACCAACTGAGCCACCCAGGCGCCCAACTTTTTTATTTTATAACTGGAAGTTTGTACCTTTTGACCACCTTCACTCACTTCCCCCAGCCCCCAACCCCTGCCTCTAGTGTCTACTAATCTGCTCTCCATGTCTATGAGCTTGGGTTTTTTTAGATTCCACATGTAAGTGAGATCATACAGTATTTGTCTGTCTGTTTGATTTATTTCACTTAGCATAATGTCCAAAAGTCCATCGTATTCTCACAATGACAGGCCTTCCTTCTTTTTTATAGCTGAATCATACTCCATTGTAGATCAAATTTTCTTTAACCATTCACATGTCAACTGACACTTAGATTGTTTCCATGTCTTGGCTACTGTAAATAACACTCCAATGAACAATGAACATGGAAGTGTAGGTATCTCTTTGAGATAGCGATTTTGTTTTCTTTGAATATATACCCAAGGATATCCAAGTGGAATTCTTGAATCATACAGGAGTTCTATTTTTAATTTTTTGAGGAACTTCCATACTATTTTCCATAGTGGCTGCACCAATTTACATTCCCACCAAGAGTGAACAAGGGTTCCCTTTTTGCCACATCCTCATCACCAATGCTTGTTATTTCTTGTCTTCTTCATGATAGACTTTTTAATAGGTGTGAGGTGATATCTCATTGTGGGTTCGATTTGCATTTTCCTGATGACTAGTGATGCTGAGCAACTTTTCATGTATGTGCTGGCCATCTGTATGTCTTCTTTGGGAAAATGTCTATACAGTTTCTCTGTCCATTTCTAATTAGGTTGTTTGGGGCTTTGCTATTGAGTTTTATGAATTCTTTGTATATTTTGGTTATTAACCTCTTATCAAATTTATGATTTGCAAATATTTGCTCCCATTCCTTAAGTTGCCTTTTCATTTTGTTAATAGTTTTCTTTCTTATGCAGAAACTTTTTAATTTTATGTAGTCCCACTTATTTTTGCTTTTGTTGCCTTCGATTTTGGTGTCAAATCCAAAAAATCATTGCCAAGACTAACATCAAGGAGCTTACCCTCTGTATTTTCTTCTAGGAGTTTTATGGTTTCAGGCTCCCCCACTTAAAAAAATATGAAAAATAAGGCTCAAAGAAGTTAAACAAGTTATTCCAAAGTCCAAAACTAGGATTTTATGGTGCTGGGATCTGAGCCAGGTCTATTGCCAAAGTCTATGTTCTTAGTTACTTCTCTCTACAGCCTTAACTTTATGAAAAGTAAACAGAAAAAAACCACGGAGAGAAGGGCTATTTCATGTCTTTGGGACATGGTTCTTATATTATTCATCTAATGCTGTGAGACAAATCATCCCAAAACTTAGTGGTTTATAACAACAAGAATCATGTATTTTCTCATAAATTCATCTATGTGGGTCAAGAATTTGGCAGTGTCTTCGCTGGAGGGTTCTGGCTCAGTTCTCTCGTAAGGCTAGATGTCTGCTGGGACTTCAGCCATCTGAATTCATAAGTGGAGTTGGAGGATCTACTTCCAAGGTATCTTATTCAGATGGCTGTCAAGTTGGTGCTGGCTTTTGGTGGGAGGCCTCCACTCCCCTACATGTGGGCCTTTCCACTGGGCTGCTTGAGTGTCCTCACAGCATGATGGCTGCCTTTACCCAGAACTAGCAATCCATGAAACCAAGTAGCCTCAGAAGTCATACATACACTGTGACTTCCACGATATTCTACTGGTCACACAAGTCAACTCTGACTCCATGGAAGAGGGGACTACAGAAATGGGTGAACACCAGGAGTCAAAGATCCCTGGCAGCCATGTTGAAGGCCTGTCACCTCAGTCCTCTTGCTATTCCTGTGGCAATTAGCAGATTACTTTCTGCCTATGACCATGCTTCAATTGCCTCTCTGGCCATCACAGTTAGAAAGTCACAAAATTACCACAAAACTACTGAATCTCAGAGTATCCTTAGCTGGTGGTATGAACGCCAGAAGCTGAAAGAGGGTGAGCTCAGATTTTCAGCTACAGCAGGTGAGGGAGCACTTTCTACCCTGTTCAGAGTGGGTGGTACTAAACAGTAGCAGTAAGGAAAAGATGGCTTCCAGAAGATGGAATCTTCAGAGAGAAAGTCAATGTGAAAAAGAGAGTGGAGGGTGGAGCATAGAGAACATGGAAACTACAGGAGGGGAAGGAGCACAGTGAAAACAGAGGAACAGGGAAAGGGTGTGTAAGGAAGGGAAAGCAAGTGTAAAAGGATTTAAAATAAAGGCATCAAATCCCCAAAGACTGAGGCACTGACAGTGAGTCTGTAAGAAGGAGACCTTGGACCCTGAGCATCCCACCCAGCATGAGGACAGGAGATCAGCAAAATGGCAGAGAAACCGCACGGGACACACCCAACACCACAGGCATGAGCAGAAAGAGCATTTCCCTAGTGAGGAGGGCTTGTGACCAAAACGAGGCCCACACCTCAACAGGGTATAGTAAAAAAAAAAAAAAATTATTGCAAAAGTAATATATGTTGCTGAAAACTCAAACAGTGCAGAAATAATAAAAACAGAAAGTAGAAGTCCCCCAGCCCCTAAAGATGACTACCATTTACAATTTGGTATAAGTCTTTGTGCCTTTTCTGAGACTCTACAGCCATATAAAGATATGAGATTACCCTGTGTGTATTCTACTGTAATTGCTTTTTCACAGAAGAACAGATCTTTGATACCTTTCTGTGTTAGTAACAGGAATGCCTCATTCTTTTTAAGTTTCTTGATATTCTGTTTTATAATTGTTGCATGACTTATTTAATCAATCCCCTAAGAAAGGACATTTGAATTATTTCTCATTACTCACTGCTATAAACAATGCTTAAGGAAACATCCTATGTAATATCCTTGCATAATTGTGGGGAGCTTTTCTGTGGAAAAATTCCCAGAAGTAAGATTGCCGGATCAAAGAGTACGCACATTCAAATTTTTAATAGATATTGCCTTCCCCAAAGGTTGTACCAATTTGCATGCATGTATTTTACATTTGATGTGTATGATTAACTTAACTTTCAAGCAAACTCAACTATAAGCGTATTCATAATTTAAACAAGTTTTTGTCAAATCGTTCTGAGCCTCGTGTGTTATGGTGAAAACTCCAAGCACCTGGAAAGAATCGTTATATTATAGGGTAAAATATGTCAGATGAACAAAACATTATACTCACCCAAGTAATTATGCATGCATTTCCGCAGATTCGAGGGATATATTAAAGGCTTTCAGCTACTATATGGCTCCAATCCAGAAGCCAGAGTGTCTCCTTGATTTTCCCTCTACTTTCCAACTCCCCACATTCTTCAGGAATTCCTTCTATCTAGAAAAAAGCATCTAATAGCCAGGCTCGTTTTCATGTGTGTTGGCTTTATCTGTGACCCTTTTCAGGAGTATTTGCATTTTAGAACTGAGTGCAGAGAAATTAATTTTTAATGGTATTATTTCTGATTAAAGTGTTAAAGGGGATTTAAACAAATAGAAGGGGAGATGAAAGTCACTAACGATAACCTCCCCTTTCATCCACCTCATTTGCCAAGAATCACAAGAGACGGAAGAGTACAGCTAAAAGAGACCCGAACCCCTTCCTGAATCCCCCCAAAAAGACCACCTTCTAAGTGCAAGCAATCTCCCTCGGGACTTGACTACAAATCACCTCCCAGATGCCTTCAAGGCTGAAAGGAAATGAAAAGCAGCTCCATTTCACTAAGACCTGAGGACTCTGAATAGGTTAGAATTTCATTTAGGCCAATCTTCAGGATAATGGGAATGCTTTTCACAATATTGTTTTCTTCTCATGAATACATTTGTATTTCTTTCTTACCCATTTCTCTCTCTGGTCATAAATTTCGTTAACTGAATTCAACCTAGGCATCAAAACACCTATTTGGTATCCATTTGGTGTCCATTTACTTCAGCAAAGCCAACAGCGGAAGAAATAAGCATATCCTTTTCCAAATTTGTAATTATCTAGAGTTACGATGGCAAATAAGGGAGGGTAGTGGAGCTGCAGACCGTGGAGGCAGACCCTGACCCACAGCTTGCAGCTGATCCTTCTACAAAGGCCCAGGCCATGCTTTGCCAAAGCTGTGAGAGGCTTGGCAGGGCTCTTATGGTGGAGATAAAAAATACTGGAGTCCAGCACAACTCAAGGAGAGCTTTGAAAATTCTGCTTGCTGGACTGGAGTGAGATGAGGAGGTGGGAGATTGAGTATGGTAACACGCTGTTCCTACTCCACACAAAGTGAGCATAGTGTGACAGAGACCGCTAGCTAACCTCCCGAAATTTATGCTCCTTCTGTAGTGGGAACTTGTTGCTAGCACGTGACTGTCCAACCACAGATTGATTTCCCAGTACCCTCTGCATCCAGGTGTGACCTTCTGACTAGGTTTCACCAGTGGAATGTGAGTAGAATGATAGGTGCCATTTTCAGGATTTTCCATTACCTGGAAGCAGAAGATCAAAGATCCATAAGATGGAAGGAAGCTGGGTGTGTGAATTACTGTAATAAGAAAGCCCCCTGATGAAATCCAAATCAAAACCTCAATGAGATACCGCCTCACACCAGTCAGAATGTGTAAAATTAACAAGTCAGGAAACGACAGATGTTGGCGGGGATGCGGAGAAAGAGGAACCCTCCTACGCTGTTGGTGGGAATGCAAGCTGGTGCAGCCACTCTGGAAAACAGGATGGAGGTTCCTCAAAAAGTTGAAAATAGAGCTACCATATGATCCAGCAATTGCACTACTGGGTATTTACCCCAAAGATACAAATGTAGGGATCTGAAGGGGTATGTGCACCCCGATGTTTATAGCAGCAATGTCCACAATAGCCAAACTGTGGAAAGAGCCAAGATGTCCATCGACAGATGAATGGATGAAGAAGATGTGGTAGATATATACAATAGAATATTATGCAGCCATCAAAAGGAATGAGATCTTGCCATTTGCAACGACGTGGATGGAACTGGAGGGTATTATGCTGAGCAAAATAATTCAAACAGAGAAAGACATGCATCATATGACCTCACTGATATGAGGAATTCTTAATCTCAGGAAACAAACTGAGGGTTGCTGGAGTGGAGGGTGGGGTGGGAGGGATGGGGTGACTGTGTGATAGACACTGGGGAGGGTATGTGCTCTGGTAAGCGCTGTGAATTGTGCAAGACTGTTGAATCTCAGATCTGTACCTCTGAAACAAATAATGCAATATATGTTAAGAAAAAAAAAAGAAGAAAGTAGCAGGAGGGGAAGAATGAAGGGGGGAAATCGGAGGGGGAGACAAACTATGAGAGACGATGAACTCGGAAAAACAAACTGAGGGTTCTAGAGGGGAGGGGTGTGGGAGGATGGGTTAGCCTGGTGATGGGTATTAAAGAGGGCACATTCTGCATGGAGCACTGGGTGTTATGCACAAACAATGAATCATGGAACACTACATCTAAAACTAATGATGTAATGTATGGTGATTAACATAACAATAAAAAATTAAAAAAAAAAAAGAAAGCACCCTGCTGAGCAGAATTCTACACATCAGACTGTGACATGATGGAGAAATAAACTTTTCTTGTGTTAAGCCACTGAAAGTTTGAGGTTTATTTATGATAGCAGTTCATTTTACCCTATCTCATAGAGGGACAGAATTAACTTATGGAATAAGGGTCAAGCACCTACTCCCTATACTCTGTCGGTAGGGAAAAAAGCATTTGGAAGTTTTCTGATTCATAACACTGAGAAGGAAACAGTAGTTGGGGGAAAAGTTTAAACACATAGTTAACACACATCAGCGTGAACATGAAACAAGTTCAATGTCTCCAGGAAACAGTCTGCTCTCAGTTTCCCTGGTTTCCAATCCTACTTGACTTCTGCAGGCAGGGAGGGGTCCAGAAGCAGGGAGGAGAAAGCTAGATCCTTCTGCAGGCTAATCAGAGGACAGGGGACCTTACATCCTCCAAGTGGGCCAGTAAGTAAAGCCACTGGACTGAGGAATTTTCAATTCTAGAATCTGGGGGTGGAAATACAAAGGAAGAGTGGATAGAGAACATTCCCACATAACTACAACGCCAGGCAGAGTGAGGTGCCTGCCTAGATGTCTTCCCAGGGGGAAGACACCACAGCCCCCTGTCGGAGGTGGAAGGCTGAGGAAAGGATAGAGGGCATCAGAGGGTTCATTCCAAGGAGGGGCACGATCTTAACAAAAGCTCTCATGGCCAAAAGGCCCAGTAAGAAAATAGTGATTCTTCGGGAGATGGTTATTCTTTGATGATTCTTACAGATCATTCTCTACAAACCACTCCACCAACTTCCAGATCACTTTCACAAGCCTTACCTCTTCTCGTGTTTGCTTACAACCCTGGGAGGCGAGCCTCCCTGCTCGAACTGCCACATAAAATCTGAGATAGAGACATGATGCTTGCACATTGTGTCTTTATCTCTTCATTAAAAACTCACATTCCTTACTGCAGAAAGTGTATGTCTTCAAAAACTCAGTTTCATTTATCAACCATGCTAGCTCAATTGAATCACCAACAGGCTCGCTCTATATTTGCCTTTGGCTATAAATTCTTCTGATTTTACATTTCTTGGATCAGATATCAAATATTAATGAACACATATATTTAAAAAAAACAAGCCAATTATTTCTCATGGGATTGGGAGCCTTTGGAAAACTCTGTTCGATTACTCTAGTCACCATTTCCCCTCTCCAAGGAGCAGCCTTGGCTCTTAGGTCACATAACAACTGTACAATTTCTGGGTCGATAGAAATGAATATAGCAAAGTATTACAATCAGAGCTATTAACCCCTTTTAGGATACCTTCTAGACGAAGCTGCTTGAGCCTACAAAGGATCTCATCAGTATCAAGAAGATTGAGAAGGAAAAAAAACATGGCTGAAGCCTCTGGAAACACTTTTATAGTCAAAGAATAGATTACAAAGCTCTTTTTTTATATAGCAATATAAATGATATCACAGATGTAAACCTCCTAACTTAAAGAAAGAAAAATTAAAAGGGATTTCATTTTTACATGTTGTCATATTATAGGCACAGACCATCTTCATAATAACTTTGTACTTTATTCATGTCTTCAATTACTATAATGTTTGTTTCAGGAGATTACTCATCTCTTTGAACCAGACATACATCAACATGCGGGAGCTCAGGCAGAGGTAAGCTCATTAGCACCCATGGCAGTGACAGCACAGAAAGGAGACAAAACCCGGAGTTGGGCTCACTATTGGCCGTTGGAACCCAGGTCAGCATAGCATACCACACAGGGGGACAAGGAGGCAGGAAAGGGCAAGGCAGGTGCAGTATCAAGAAGCTAGAAGCCGTTCCATGAGAGGCAATTGGTTCAGACAACCCCAGGATCGGAGAAGCTTATCCCTGGTTTTACCCTGGTAGCTGTATGACCTTGGACAGTTACCTAAAACCTTCCCATCCCTAAAGTTGGGGTGATGATAGTACCTAAGGTTCTTAGACTACTCAGTGTATTCATTTGCTCAAGCCACCGTAAGAGAGAACCACACACAGGGAGCTTAAAACAACAGGATACCTATTGTCTCACAGTTCTGAAACTGTTAGAAAGTAAGAAGTCTGAAGTCAAAGTGTTGGCAGAGTTAGTTTCTTCTGAGAGCTGTGAGTGAAGGCTGTGTCCCAGGCCTCTCTCCTTGGCTTGCAGATGGCCATCTTCACCTCATCTTCCCTCTGCACATTTCTATCTCTGCGTCAAATTTCCCCTTTTTACAAGGACATCGGTCATCTTGGATTAGGGGCCCATCTTACTCTAGTATGACCTCATCTTAACTAATTACATCTGCAACAACCCTGTTTTCCAAAGAAGATCACACTCTGGGGTCCTGGGGGTTAGAACTTCCACATATGAATTTTGGGAGTGAGACAATTCAACCATAACAACCAGTTTGCAAAAATAAACAAACAAACAAACAAGCAAGCAAACAAATAAATAAATAAAGGTAACTTTATTTTGGTCACTGTTTTGACCCAGTGCCTTTGGGTGCCAGCCTCCAGGACAGCTCCGGCTACAGTGGTGGCTGACTGGGGAGGGCTCTGCCAAATTGGCATCACCTATGCCCCACTGCTGTATGAGATGGTTTCTCCTGACTCACATGTGTCTAGTTAACTGGTCCCACTGCACAGTGGAACCCTCCGGGCCAGGACCCGGGGGACTTACGGCATGCTTGAAGGAATTTTTATTTTGCTTTCTAAGTCAATGATTCTCAAACTTCATACACCCAGGGAGCTTATTAGAACTGCAGAGGCCTGATCTACACCCAGGAGACTGTGACTCAGCCAAATCCACCTGAACTAAGGCCCAGGAATTCATGCTACCACTTTCTGCTTCCACGCCTCCACACCCCAGGCAGGTATCATTCATCAGTTAGAGAACTCTGCCTTGTTGAACCTGGAAACGGTCACAGAATCCTTCTCAACAAAAATCCCCAGGCACCTAACAATAACTGACAGTGAGATGAACTCAATCTGCTATTCCTGCCTAAGCCTTAGAGCGCTCTGGGTCTCCTGGGATGGAGGAGCATGCGGTCTACACAGGAGTCTATACTATCTGTGTCTGAAAGAAAAGCTGACCTTGGGGCACATTCAGGTTTCTTTTTCTCCCTCTCCTCCCTGCCCTGGGTTTCCACTGGATGGATGAGACAATACTGAAATACAAGGCCAAACCAACTATTTTGGGCCACTTAGTCAACCGTCTGGAACCAGTAACTTGGACCTGGGCAGCAGGGATCTTGACACTGGCTAGTTTTGTGGCCTAAGGAAATGTCTCTGGGCTTTGATTTCCATGTTTGTAAAATGTGGCATCAGTCTCAATGAGCTATCGTGTCCTTTCTTTCCTTAACACAACTGATTCTGAATGCTGGAGTCAGTGAAAATCCAGAGAGATCAACTACATTGGCCAACATCTCAAGCAAATAAAAGCTGGAGACCTCAGTGAAGTGGGTTTGGTGGAAAAATTAGCATTTGAGTGCCTACAATGGAGCTAAAAGCTCTATATGTCTTATCATCTCTTATGTAAGTATTGTTATATCAATTTTTCAGATGAGAAAGCTGGGCCCAAGATCATATATCTAATTTTTAAAAAAATAGCTCTAGAACTCAAATGTCTTTTGACACCAAACTCTGTTCTTTCCAACATATTTAGTTTCAAGATCCTTTTAAGACATTGCAGAAATGGATTTAAAATTAGGAGAATGTATGAAATTGAGTCATACAGAATTGCCAATATTCAACTTTTTCTGTCCTCTAAAGATGACAGTTTCACAAGTTTAACCTCACAGGTTAAACTTGCACACTGACTGTTCTCAAGCTGATTTACTTTGCTCAACCACATCACTCCCACCAGCCAGATGGCCAGGTAAACTCATCCCTGCTGGTGTCTAAATCCTGGAATGTGGGAAGCTTGGCAGGGCAGAAGTGGCTGTGCCTACTGGAAATGCAGAAATTATCCACCAACAACCTAGAGTAACCACAAAATTGCTCAAACGCCTGTCTCAACGTACTTGAAATCTGTGTAGGAGGTTCAAATACCTGGTCCCACCCAAGCACACTGCATTCCCTTTCCATATCCACTCTAAAGCCTCCCTCTGGACACTTTTATCTTCCCTCCCCTCTCCCCTGCTCCCCAACCTTTCATTTGGTGCATCAACTTAGCTTCTGTGGAGGCAAGAAAGGATCTTCCCTCTTCAGTTGGAAGAAGAGGAGAGGACTTGAACTGGTGATTAAAGTCTTGTTAGAGGGGCGACAGGGTGGCTCAGTCAGTTAAGCGTCTGCCTTCAGCGCAGGTCATGATCCCGGTCTTGGGATTAAGTCCTGCATTGGGTTCCTTGCTCAGTGGGGAGTCTGCTTCTCCCTCTGCCCCTCCCCCTGCTCAAGATCTCTCTCTCTCTTTCTCAAATAAATAAGTAAAAATCTTTTTAAAAAAATAAAGTCTTGTTAGAGAGCTGAAAGGAGGTGGGTTGTTTGAACAATCCCATGCTAGTAACTTCTGCCCTATAACACGGATCTCAAGTTGGTTAGTTGTTTGTTTTTTTCATACATTCTCCTATGGAGCCTATGTGGAGTCCCAAAGAATGAAGAGTTTCTTTGAATTTCTTTGAATAACGACTTTTTGTCAGTAGTTTATTTTAGTACTCACTCTGTATTTTCTACATCTTGGAGGACTGGTTGACTTCCAAGACCAAGATTTGGCAAGAACAGATTCTCCTAGGAAATGGGAAGGAAGGAAGAAGACAGGCAGGGGTGTCCTGGAGTAAAATAGAATAAAGAAACACTTCTTTTAAGTGGAAAGTTCTGAGCCAAGTTTGAAAGAACTTTTTCCTTTTAATATAAATAGAAGGATACCATTTATTCACGTTTTGTCAACAGGATAATTTCTGTCACATTGCAAAGTATATAGACATGCTCGAGTTGGCCTGCTGTTACAGCGCTCACATCCAATTAAAACAATACCGAAAATACCCTCTAGCTTAGACATTAAACAGAGTGCACAATTGATATTCATGAAAGGCTCCCTTGGCATAACCATCTCTCCCTCCTTAGGTATCGCATGGCCTTTATCATCAGCCACTTCCCAGATATTGATTAAGCACTGCCCATTTACTGATTTTTTTTTCCCTCTCTCTTTTCTCTTTAGAGATAATAGGGCATATGCAGATCAGGTTCATATCTGAACATCACCATTTACTAGTTCTGTGAACATGAGCAAGTTCTTTAATCTCTTCAAGTTTCAGTTCCCACATGTGGAAAGTGGGAATGGTTCTCACTACCTTGCAGAATGAGTGAGGGCATTTGCTAGTGTTACCGATGCCCAGCAGATACTCAAAACAGGCCAGCTACCATTTTTGCTGACAAACCATAAAGCCCTTATGGCAGGGCCTGTGTTGCTAACCTTTTTATACCCTTGGCCCTTCTCCCAGTGTTTGGCACATGACGTATAAATGTTTGCGGTTACGATGCTCTGGCTGCCAACTGTTAGGATGTTTCCATTGTTTCTTTAGACAGGAGTTTTGTTTGTTTGTTTGTTTTTAAGATTTTATTTATTTATTTGACAGAGAGAAACACAGCGAGAGAGGGAACACAAGCAGGGGGAGTGGGAGAGGGAGAAGCAGGCTTCCCGCCGAGCAGGGAGCCCGATGCGGGGCTCCATCCCAGGACCCCAGGATCATGACCTGAGCTGAAGGCAGACGCTGAATGACGGAGCCACCCAGGTGCCCCTAGACAGGAGTTTTGATGCTTTCGTTAAGGAAATTTACAAGCAGATACCCCATGCAACTTCTTTTTCCCATCATTTACACAGCCACAAAACCACATTCACACAGTCTTGTACTTCCAACTGCTGCTAGTGAGACTTAGGTACATTGAATAAGGGGAGAAACAACGTTCCAAAGATTAAGGCAGTGATGAAAAACATCCTGATGCCAGAAAGCAAGTTAGAGAAAAAATCTACGTGGGAAAATACCTCTGTGGATGTACATCTGCCCCTGTTGCACACTGGTCTTGCAAACCAAAAGTGAGGGATGGGAAAACCCCTAACAAATGACTAATATGATTTCTTTCTGTTGGGAAGATATCTTTAATCACTTCTCTTTTTAAAAAAGGGAACATAATGATGGAGTGGGCTAGGGGGGATGGACAAACATAGCAGAAGGCACAGTGATGCCTCAGAGAGGGGTAAGAAGGTGACTCAGCCTAGTTTGAGATTAACAATGTTTCCAAAAGATATGCTCAAGCCAAGTCCTCCTCTCACCTCCCCAGAGACTGGTTAAACCCTGTGAATCCCCCAGCTGCCCCTGGCCTCTCTCTAGTCCTGCTGAGTAGAGAAGAAGCATTGCTGAAATGAGCCACATGCTGGGTGAATAAAAAGAAACACCACCAAGTGGCCAGCCTTGGGAATGAAGGCAGCATTCTCAACCATGAGTTCCGACTTTCCTTAAAGGAGCAGCAGGTATAACCTGCCCCAGAGACAGCCCCTCCAAGCACCAGCCCACCAACGTTACAACTGAAGGTCTGGCTAGGCGAACCCTTTCTGTGGTTCAGGACTTTGCCATTCTGCAAGCCGTCCAGTTTCTGTTGGAATACATGAACCCCCTAGAAGAGTAGTGGCCATTAACACTTGATCAGAATCATGTCTGCTTTGGGTGGAAGCCTGCAGTTTTGAAGACTGTCATATACAATTCCTTTCTTCTTGAAGGATCTGGACCATAACCAGAGGCTCCTCCTAGTGGTTCAGAAGGACCCAAAGTTTGGAACCATGCAATCTCACCACCTGAATTTCTCCTTTGTCTGGAAAACCTTTGCCCTCTTCGTCTGACTTATTAGGCGTTTTCATTTTTTAATTGAAGTTTTTATTTTGAAAAAAATTATAGATTCACATGCAGTTGTAAAAAATAAAACTGAAAGATCTCCTGTATCCTTTACTCAGTTTTCCCGCGAGGGAAACATCCAGCAAATCTGTAGTGTAAGATCACAACCACGATATTGACATTGATACAGACAAGATGAGGAACAATTCTGTCACCAAGTGTCTCTCACTGTTGTCCTTTTATAACCACATCTGCTTCCTTCCTGCCTTCATGCCCTCCTTAACCCCTGACGATCACTAATCTGTTCTTCCTCTCTGCAATTTTGTCATTTCGAAAATGTTATGGAATGGTTATGGAAATGTTATGGAAATGTTATGGAACTACATGGTTCAAAATGGAACCATGTAGTATGTAAACTTTTGAGATTGGCTTTCTTCACTTAGCATGATTTTCTGGAGATTTATCCAGATTGTAGTATACAGCAATAGTTTGGGTTTGGGGGTGTTTTTTGTTGTTGTCATCATTGTTATTTGGCAGAGTAGCATTCCATGGTATGGATGGACCAGTTTCTTTAGTCATTCACCCACTAAAGGAGGGGGTGTAGAGTTTTTCAGCTTTAAGATGGCATCTAAGTTTGGTGGGATCAAGTTCACCAAGAAGGAAAATGGCATTCAGGATATCTTGTCTCTAAGTTCTGTTAATGTTGAGGAGTGTTCCTCACTTTTGCATCCAGCCTTTTCAAAAGCCTCTCACAGTTCCCACTGAGGAAACACACAGATTTGATGTACACCACTCTTACCAAACTCCCTTAACCACCCCACCACCATGACATCCAGAGTTGCTTGTGTTAAGAACATGAATTCTTTTTTTTTTTTTTTAAGATTTTATCCATTTATTTGACAGAGAGAGACATAGCGAGAGAGGGAACACAAGCAGGGGCAGTGGGAGAGGGAGAAGCAGGCTTCCTGCAGAGCAGGGAGCCCGATGTGGGGCTCGACCCCAGAACCCTGGGATCATGACCTGAGCCGAAGGCAGATGCTTAACGACTGAGCCACCCAGGCGCCCCAAGAACATGAATTCTTAAAGAGAGAAGAGACACTGTATAATAATTGACATTTTCCAGAAGAAATCCACATGTTATAAGATGTCAGAAGAGCATGAAACAAAGACACAGATCAAATAAACGAAGCCTCCCCTCAGCCAGCACAGCTCTGAGGAACAGGGAGTCTCCTGGCCACCTGCACTCCCAAACCTGCGCTGTCGCAGAAGGTCACAGAAGCTTCAGGGTGGGCCCTAGCAACACTGACAGGGAGTCTAAGTGGGATTTCTTTTTCTTCCTCTTACCAGACACGAGTTCTTTTAGAAAGTAACTGTGGCAACCTATCATTCTTAGATTCTCAAGAGAGAGCGTGTTTTCTAAAGGGATGGGGGAAACTTTCCCATATTCTTCACCTCTAAAAAAACTTCCTCTCCAAAAGCAGTGGTGTTAGCAAAACTCCCTGTGCAGAACATTTTCTTCTCAACTCTAATTATAGATCTGAAATTCAGGCAAAATGAAAACAAAGAGATCCTGGAGGAGCCTCAAGAAAGTGTCACAAGTTAATACAATGTGATTTCTCTCCCCTCCCCCCACAACCTCCCCTCCACCCGTTGTCTTTTTGCTCTCAAGTGTTCATTGAGCAAGGAGGAACTGGTACTAGTTTTATACAGATTCATGTGGACAGACCCTGGCTGAGGAAAACTGTGAAGCAAATTTGTTCTTAGGGGCCCTTGGTGTCTGCTGACTTCCTTGTTCCCAGCCGCCCACAACTTTCCTCATTCCAGTGTTCCATTAACCTCCCATCCACCTCCATCCCTGGCTTCTCCTTGTCTCTGACTCCTACCAGGTAGCCACCCCAGGCACTGTCCCAATTTTTGATGTGTCACTCACTCCTCTGCCCTAAAAAATGTTCCCGTTGTCTCTCTCTCTCTTGCTCCAAAGTACTGTGGTCAGTTAGCCAGCTCATTGGGAAACCCCAGATAAATACATTCTAATTAAGCTGAGACAAGCTTAATGCATTGCCTCTCCCAGGGCATATGTGTATTAATAGAGTGCAGGTGTCTTATCTGCAGGAAACAAACTCCTGAGGATAGAACTTCAGATTTTGGGGGCAGGCCAAGGTAGGAAATACTTGGATAGAGCCCTCAAGTGCCATTTAAAAGGCATTCTCCTGATCTGCTCATGCCTCAAGACTAGCATTGCCTGTCAAGACCATGGAGAAAGGAAGAGTAATGGACCCAAAAGAGTGCCTCCTTTAGGAAAACTCTGAAGTGGTAAATTAGGGGGGGAAATAGGGAAAAAATGAGTATGAAGTCAAGAAAAATATTTTTGTGATTTTTCACTTTGTAAGAAAAAAAGGAACAAAATCACTGATAATGTTAGGAAGGGAACCCTAGAAACCAAGCATTTCCACTGCTCTCATTTTACAATGGAGGGCACTGAAGCCAAGAGACTCAAGAATCCAGGGAATTGGAGCCAGAACCAGAAGCAGAACTTGGGTCCACTTGATTCCCAGTCCAGTTCTTCTAGTACATCGTGTTGGTAGTGCCCAATTTCATGGATAGTAACTTGACATCTGTATCTGTTTGGATGCCCAGAGATGAGAAAAATAACTTTTCAAAGTTTTTAATCCATACCTCTTACATTATCATACATGAATTTTGAATTTGTTATATTTCAAATCATCCCCTTCTATTTATCGAGTTAAAGGAGGATTTCTAACCAAGGTCAACAGAATTATTGTCCGACAAAGATCAAACTGGAAGGGAGGATGCAAAGCTAGGTAGATTCTCTACAAAGCACATGCAGATGTGACAGCCAGCTGGCTTGGTGACATGAGTTTGGAAAATAACCCATTAGCACAGAGAAACTATAAGCGCAAGCCACATAAAAATGAAATTAGTCTTCTCTATGTGACTGGGGTGGGGAAAAGCAACTCGCTGCATCAAACAGAGATTGGTGACACCAAATTCTTTCCTTTGAACATTAGGTCCCGTGCCGTCCTGCCCACAAGAGCTCCAGTTGCTGGAGATCTGTGGCTCCTCTGATCTCTGTCACCAATTATCTCACAGCTGTTTCTCCATCAGAGAAAACACCCCAAGCACAAAGCACAACTCAGTAGTTTAAATGAAGCACAAAGCATAACTCAATAGAGGACCAAAAACCCCCTAAGGAAATTGTTCAAGCTTAGAATAACACAGCCAGTGTTAATCTTCCCGATCACCCCTCCCCACCCCGTCAATGTGTGCAAAAGATTTTAATGAGGTATGAGAAGTAAACTATCATCTGCAGAACAGACTTCAAGTTGTATAGGAGTCGGATCAGCAAAAGCCCCGAATCTACTCATTTACTCTTGTAAGTCTCCTGTGTTCTTGAAGGAGATCTTGTTCATTCCCTGGCCCATCTCACTGCCTTGCTGACATCATTAAGTCATTCGTATCTTTTATGGGGAATGTGTCCTCCTTATGACACCCTACCCCAGTTTCCCATTCATGTAACTCAAAAGACAAAAGTTGTAATGTCAACTTACTAGAGTTAGGCAGTGCCAGCTGTTGGCTTAGCCAAATCTTTCCATGGTTTTTATGGGAATATCTCTAGTTCTTATTCTCTGTTGGGTTCCTCCTTCACCTCTTGTCAAACCATTGCAATTTCTTGACAAACTAACAGAGAGATCTGCTTCAAACCATGATTTCTAGGTAGTGTCACCAGATGTTCTAATTCGCCCAGGACACTTCCAGTTCATGCCCATTGTCCTGTCAAATTAACAGCACCCCCTGTCACTCAACAAATGTATTTGTTAGAACAAAGTATATGGCCCTCCCACCTATTTATTTGTATGCATGGATACGGAAAGATCTCAGAACTACAATTGTGAAAAATCAAGTCACTAAGTAGTGTGTAAAGTACAGTCTCACTAGTGTAAAAAATTCAAATATGTGTGCCTGAAAATATGTATGTAGGAAAGTTCTTAGTTCTTAGTTTTTTTAGGAAAGAAACTTGGCTGTGATTACTTGGAGGAAATGAGAATCGTGGGTTGGGGGTGGTGAGAGGGATTTTTTTTTTTTCACTTTTTGTCTTTCTATTTGATATGTTTCCCGTTAGCATGAATTTTTTCAATAATAATCAAAAAATGATCTTTAGGACTGAAGGTTTAGAATTCCCATGATGCAAAGGGGCTGCCAAGGTTTCTCTGCCACAGGGATTATTTTATCAACTTATTCACCTGCCCAAAATGGTGACAACCGAAAACGATGCAGCAACAACCAGTGCCATGAAAGGTATGATTCAGAACCCCCATCTTCTGTTCAATTTCTTTCCTCTTACATGAGTAAGAGAGAAAAAATAAAGGCAATAAAGGAAGACAAATACAGTTCACTGGTAAATCTAGAGAATGATGCCATGGGTCTAGAGCTTGAACCAGGCTTCTGGGTGGCAAATAGTAGCTTGGTTTCTGGGGTGGGTCCTGCACTAGGTAGCCCCCATGACCAGCTTTCACTTCCCTCTCTCTTCTTGTCTATTTCTCCCCTCAAGACACACATGCAGCTTGATTTTTTTTTTTTCTGGCTACAGTTATAGACAGCCCATAATAAAATTCGTAGAACTCACAACTGACTGGAAAATCATGGTCATCAATTGAAGGGAGGCTCTGAGCCTGTGACCCAGTAGTGTTTCTTGCATCCTCTCTACCATGGGAAATTGGCAGTCCCCATCTTCCTGTCACTGTCAACCTCAGAAGGTCAATAAAGCTAAGGTCTCTCCTATTTGCTTTGGGGGTTGAGTGTAGTACATTTGGTATCCCACAAATTGTTGGGTCGCACATTACTTACAACAGAGAGCCCCTAAGCTATAGAGTGGCTAACGCAAGTTACTCGGTCTCTTTGCTTAATCAGTAAGGCCCCTGTCCCTCTTTTATGCTGTTTTTTTCTCCTTTTCAAAATAAGAGAACAACACTGATGCCAGTCTGTTGAGTGGCTAAGTCAGCCAAGAGGGTTTGGCAGAAGATTCCTTTCTGCTCTGGCACATCGCCATTTATTTGTGAAAGGTCACTGGATGGCATCTCCTCATTGAAATCAATGCAGATTGCTTAACACAAATATTGACAAAATGAAATAGAACCAAATGGGGAAAAAAAAAACTTTAGGGGATTTTAGGCTTCGATAATCAATTAAAACCTTCCTTTTAAAATTGTATTAAGTACAAAGCATAACATGAATCAGAAGATCATACCAATTATCTCTCATTGAGTGCACCTGGAGCAAAAAAAAAATCTTGACATGAAAATATAATTAAAACACCTTAACACCTTGAGCAGGATAGATTTGTTTAAAGAACATGATATTTTGTCATCACTAGAGTTTGCTCTCTGTCTCCATTTATATCATTTTTATATCTAAAAATTCAAATCAAAGTCCAATTGCATGAACAAGGAAGGGTCACTGAGTCATTCTGACCCCTAAAAAATCAACAAAGAAGATCAATTTAATGGGTGGGAACCTTCATGGCCAAGTCCCAAGTGAGCTGGGCTCCATGCAGTAAGGCTTTTGGTGTCCTTATTAACCAATTCCCAGTGAACTGGGAGAAAAGAGCTTACTTCTTTCCTAATTTTCACTTAGAAAGTCATTTTCTCTTCCCCACCCAAGACACACAGTAGGAGTTATCGTGATCCCAACTTTACGGGTGGATCCATGGAGAATGCAAATATACACCCCAGCAAGGCTTTCCTAACAGGGGCATCCAGACTCTCATCTGCTTTCTTTCACTGGCCGGGCCAGACTCGCATTCACATATTCCGTGAAGCATCTTGGCTCACAATCACACTGAAAATGAGCAGATTCCTGAGATAGGGAAATTACTATTACATCAATCTGTTACCAGGCACTGCAGCGAGGCCTTTCCCTGATTAAAGCACCAAATATGCATGGAAAGTGAGCCAGCTTCTCCCAGGATCTCTGTTACCCTCTAATTGTTGGATATATTTGATCCCTGCAACCACTCTTTGGCAACAAAGATGCTTTACAAGCCCTGCAGCAGAAAAGCACAAGTTGCCTTCAATGTTCTTTAGGGTCAATAATCTTTCAGATAGGCTTTTCTCAGCTTCAGGCCTCATTCCATAGATTGTGCTGGAGTGTTGGGGGAGGAAAGGCTGCAGAACCTCCCCGAACTCCTGCCTCTGTCAAATGGCGCTGGGAAAGATTGGCGCAACTGCAGGCCCAGCTCCCAGCTCTGAATCCAATGGATGGGAGTGCTTCTCCCGACCGTCTCCCCCCTTAGTCACTCTGAAGTGACATTGTCCTCCTTCCTGTTCCTCCAACACCCAAAGCTCATTCCCACCTCACGGCCTTTGGAATGCCTGCCCCCAGGTCTTGTCATGTGCCCCCAGGTCTCGTCATGACCGGCATCTCCTGGTCATGTGGGTCTTCAGCACACATGGTGTCTTCTTGGGGAGGCCTTCTCTGCTCACCAATCTGAGTGAGCAATCTCCACTTCTTGCCTTAAGTTTCCCAGAAGGGATGAGGACTCATGTGCAGGTGATTTGTTAAGGGCACACTGCCTGGGGAAACCAGTAGGGAGTGGCGGGGTGCGGGGACAGAGAAAAAGACATTAGAAGACGCCATAAAAGGGTGTGAATTGAAGGAAAGACCCAGGTTTGTCCTGATCCCACAGGAGATTTGGTGTAAATTAGGCCCGAGAGTCTGTCTGGCTTCCTTGAAAGGGCGCTGGGCTTTCACACTCCTGCACTAGGCAGTCCTTGGTAAGGCTGGGGAGGGAACGTGGACATAAACTCCCAGGCACGCCCAGCTCTTGTACCTGTCCGTGCAGTGGCCCCAGCAACCAGAAGGCAGACTTTTGGAGAGAGTCACAGGTGCGGGCTGTGTGAGGTCATAAGCCCTCAGAAGCAGGGGATGGGCTCACAGAGCCGGTAAATGCACCCACCACACACACTCACATTCCAGCCCATCATTCTCAAAGATACATTCTTGTTCTATTTGCTTGAACACACTGACCAGTCCTGAGACTGTCTTGTTTATAAACGTGTTCACTTCTTGCCCATCTTCCCAACCAGAATATCTACATAACAGCACAGATCCAACGGTCTTGTTCACTGCCCACGTCCCACGACCAGTGGCAGAACGAGTACTTGGCACACAGAGGCTGCTCAATAAAAATGTTTGAGTAAATGAATGAACCAGGCTCATATGCTAGGACCCAGCAGAGGGGCTAGCCCTCGGACTCTGTCCTGGAAGGCAGAGGACAACTGTGACCGAGTGAAATGAACGCAGGATCTGGAATCGGTAAACTTGACTTTCATAGTCCTGGGAACTCAGGCAAGTAAAGTCACTCTGCCTCCTTGACCTCTGTTTTCTCATCTGTGTAGTAAAGACAAGTGTGTAGAGACTTATCTCTAAGGATGTTTGTCACACTGTTATTTATTACAGCTAATCGTTGGAAAGAACATAAACGTTCAACCCTGGGAAATTAATCATACTCACACAATGGAATGCCATAGAAACAGTAGAAATAATGTTGTGAAAATATTACTTAATGACATAAAAAGAGTTCTCAAGTACACGGTTACATGAAAAACCAGTGGGTTACGGAGCAGTACGTGCACTACCACTCCATTTTAATGTATTTAATGGGTGTGTCTGTTTGTATCTGTATACATTTAAAAGAAAAAACCTGAAAGGACACACATGAAAATATTTATAGTGCTTACCTCAGGGTGGAGAGACTATGGGTTTTTATTTTTTACTTCCTCCTTTTATTTTATCTGCGTTTTCTAAACTTTTCAAAGTGAAGTGTGGATTACTTTTGTAAGGGGAGAAAGGTATTTTTTAAACTAGACTGCAGTTTAAACTACCGTATTTAAACTAGATTTCGTAAACTAGATTACTTTTGTAAGGGGAGGAAGGTATTTTTTAAATTACTTTCTTTACAATGCCAAAATAATCTCCAAGGACAATTCTAACACTGTTTGTTCTTATGAGAACAGTCTGCAAAGCTGTGGAAAGAGCATGAGACAGGCTCTAGTCCAGCCTCTGTTCCCTGTTAACTGGGCTGCCGGGGAAGGGGTGATGGGGAGGGTGGACAGCACTTAGTAAACTTTGACACATCAATCTCTCTGGGCTCAGCTTCCTCATCTGCAAAACCCAGATGTCACCAAAAATCCCTCCAGAGGATGAAGATATACACTGCATAAAAGAGCAAACAGTTCACGCTACGTCCTGCACACCAGAATAAGCATTTAACAAAAGGTACCCATGGTTCATTCTCCCTGCACAGAGGGATTACTGGCTGTCTGGATTTGAACATTTATTTTTTTAAGGTATTTATTTATTTATTTATTTATTTATTTGAGAGAGCGAGAGTGAGAGAACACAAGCAGGGGGAGAAGCAGACTCCCTACTGAGCAGGGAGCCCAATGTGGGGCTCGATCCCAGGACCCCAGGATCATGATCTGAGCTGAAGGCAGATGCTTAACCGACTGAGCCACCTGGGGCCCCTGGATTTGAACATTTAGTCATTCAGGCTGACATCGTTACAAGCAAGTACATGACAACAACTCCTGGCCAGAAGGACAGCATGGGATGAAAAATTCTTAGCACTTGTCACCTGCTTATACACAGAAGTAAAAGGGTTTTGTTCTCTAATGGAGCCAGGTTCTCCCTAAAGGCTGCCCTATGGGTAACGAGTAGCAGAGCTGTTCCTCTTACTTGATGGTATTTGTAATATTGGCAGAGAGTTGGCTAAAGTTTGAGACTGATAATTAATCACCCCTTTTTCTTCTCTGACTTTTGAACTAAGAAAAAGATGCAGAAAAATGTTGGAGGATCAACATGTCAGCTTTATCATTGATCAGCTTGATAACCAATACAGAGAAGAGGGCTTGGATCTGCAGTCACAGTTGGGTTTTGAACACTTTCTCCTGTGCAATAAATTACCAACCCTAAACCACAGAATCACCACCTCCCAAGTGAGCACTCTACAGGAAGGAGCAATAAGAGGTGCTTTGGAAAGAGAGAAGGGAGCCGAGGCCCTCAGTTCACTCTCATTCCTCAGTCTCAACCATCAGATAGCCTCCCTTGGGGAGGAGTCAGTAGAGGTGGTAGAGGGAAGGGTAAAAGTTTCCTTCCCATTATTTTTTCCCCTTGGAGTCGATGTTCCTTCTTGAAATCCCTGAGGATTTCTCTATTTTGTTCACTGATGAATCTGACTCCCTAGCTCTCAATAAATATCCACTGAAGAATGATTGAATAGAAACATGAGAACTGGAGAATGGGATTTTCCCTAACAATAAGAAGTTGTTTGAAATTATTTCTTCAACTCAACTAGCTGTTCATTGGCTCAATTGAAAGTACTAGATATAAAAGAGCAGCACTGTCTAGCCCTTGTTGAAGGGTGTCTTAATAGCTTAACAGGGTAGTCAAAACATCCAAGAAACTGAGGGGTCTTGGAGAGACTATGGGGAGTGGCTCATTGGACCCCAAGTCATTACACTGGGCTCTAGTTTAGGATTAGGCAAAAGATAGTGAGTTAATAAATCCCCTGGACCCTAGGTTTCTCATTTACAAAATGATGCCTACTAGTCTTATCCTTCTCAGAGTCCAGACAACAAAGACTCAGAATAGGTGTTAGCAGAGCAGTATATCTATCCATCAGCTGTAGGGTCTGGATCCCCTACAGTTCACATGGTGCCTTATTTACTGTTATTGCTAATACTTTGCCATATCCATATATCCTGTCTCTTCCAGAGACATAAACCAACTGGACAAGTTTTTGTACAATCCAAATAATGGCTAATTCATTCCTATATTCCAATGCTTTGCACTAGCTGGAGGAAGAAAAAAATTCCAATTTAAAATAAGGATTTAAATTTTGAAAGTAATGGTATTAAAGTCAATTCTTAATATCAAAAATAGACTTAGAAATAAATTTGGATTAGGTCAGCAGTATGTGTACTTGGAATAAATGTTGGGAACTATGAAAGCATCTCTGCAAAGATCTATATGTTAAGTTTCAGTTTTATTCCTTACTGAATCTATGAACCACAGGCATACTGAACACAGACCTTAATTTAAGCCTTCTAATTTTTCTTATTTTAAAATTCCATGCTAAACAGATATTCTCCAAGGAATACCGAGCATATTCATTTTAACTTTTCTTTTAGGTAATTTCATAAGCAAAAAGAAGGACCATTTTTAAGCTTAAAAAAACATGATAATGAAACTACCAACTAGACATACGCATGGACCAAATGTATTTTTCTTTCTAAAGGCTGTTACAGCCAAAGGGGATAAGGCTACAGAGATAAATTTTGAAGCTCATACAGAACATAGTCATGAAATGGTGTCCTCCAAGTCAATATTCTAAATAGGATGGAAGACATCCTGTGACATGATTTCTGTGTCCCAGAAAATAACTTCAATCTCTAAACTTTCCGCAAATATCGACAGCCCCATTGGTTCAGATCTTTCATGACATTAGACCAGTGTTTCTCGACGGGGGCGATATTTGGTCTCTCCTTCCCCAGGGGACTTTTGGCACAGCCTGGGACATTTTTGGTTGTCACAATACAGGGAGGACATGCTACTGAGTAGGTCGGGGGTACTGCTGAGCCTCCCACAATGCACAGGACAGTCCCGTACAACAAAGAATTATTTATCCAACACGTCAGTATTGCCATGACTGGAAAACTCTGCACTAGCCTCTTAGTATTGAGCAATCTTCCAGGTCTGTGCCATGGAATGACTAGGAGAAGTAAGGCTTCTATTGAGCTTTAAAAAGATGGGTATGATTTGGATAAATGGAGGGCATTCCAGGAGAGAATTCCAATGGAATTCAAAGGGGGGTCCAAAAGCAGGCCCATGTGCTTGAAATCTTGAGGGGACAATGTTCAAGCCAGTCTACTTAAAAGGAGAGCCCATACTGGGGTATAAAAAGACATGAGACAGTGAAGTTAGATTTGGGAAGACCTCAAATGTGTTACATTAAGGAATTGAGCTCTATCCTTATATTTGGTAGGGAAACATTGACAACTTCAGAGCAGGAAATGAATATATATTTTACCCACTTTTGAAATGTAGGTGCTCTGAACTAGTCCCAGGGGTCTCACTGGGTGTAGTTCAGATTAGAGATGAGAAGTTAGGAGACAGAAAGATTACTCACAATAACCACACACATGAACCCAAATTATAATAGTGATGATCAGAATTGAAAGAAAGAAACAAGAGAAAAGAAGATACCACAAAAAATGAAAGGTTTGGCTAATCCCTCAGGGAGTTTGGTGATGATAAATGAAGGCATTCAGAGATAAGAAGCTGGGACTCTGAGAACCAGGAATTTACTGAAGCTGAAGGTCTGGGCTGGATGTGGATCAACAGCCAGACATGTGATGAAGGGTAAAGAAGAGGACCTGAATCAAATCCAGAGTAATATATTATCACATCAGATACTAGTTAAGCAAACAGCAATAAATTGTCTCCCCAACATTGCCTGCACATTCTTACTTCTGAACCTTTCTCCCATTAGATTTTTCTCTGTAATACATTCTCCCACTTTACAACAAAGACCCACCTTTGAAGCCCCGCAAGAGACACCTCTTCCTTATTGATACTCTCCCTGCCATTGCAGAGCAAGAATACAGAAGATTGTCCAATATTCCATCTGGAATGGTACAAATAGACATGAACCTAAGGAGACATGAATATTTACAGCTTAGAGATACAGCCTAGAACATAGGCAGGTCTGGGTCAGAAATCCAGGCAAACGGTTCAGTTACAAAAAAAACCTAGGCACCAAAGACAAATAGCCAGGAAATTCTCAAGCAGAGAGAGGAAAAAGCACAGGGGTAAGATATGAGGTAGTGTTTATCACAAGGAAGGAAAAAACTTGAAGAAGAGTATGGACAAAAATCCAGTTGAGAGCTTGCTCTGTTGAAGAACAGGAGCTTCAGAGTCAGATGGGCCAGGCTCAAATCCAGCTCTCTGGCCCACCTGCTAGGAGATGATCAGCACTTCACTTAACTTTCCTGAGCCTGTTTGCTGAGTCATAAACAGAGAGAATGATGTCCACCTCACAGGACTGTTGTGATTAAATGAGATTAAATGATATATTTGCAACAGGAAAGATGTTTTGAATTTATGAAGATGTTTTTCTCTTCTGTCTTTGATTACATGACCTTTGTCTTAGTCCGCTGCTTCTTTTAAGTTCACACTTACCAATTGATTCTGTTAAAATGCAAGTTCTGGTTCAGTAGAACTGTGTGGAGCCTAGCCTAGGCTAGAGTCTACACTCCTGACAAGTTCTCCTGGAGCTGCTGTTGCTGATGTGTAGACCACGCTTTTAGTGGCAAGACCCTAGTGTGCCCAAGGCATTCAACTGATTGGGATTTGTTACAGATGAGGATTTGTGAGAGAAGGCAAAAGAAAGACTGAGATAATATTCAACTTCTGATGTTCAGAAGTAGGATTCTTCAATAAGAAAGTAGACATGTGAGCAGGTTTAGGGTTAGACCTCCACATTTTATGTAAATGATGTTTACATTAGAAGAAGAGGGGGAGAAAGTCAACTCCGGTCCAGCTGCAGAGGGTTATGGGAAGAGGAAGCTAGCAGGAAGTAGCAGAGCAAGTGTGGAGATGCATCTACACCACTCCTCTCCCCTGAGAGTGGGGAGGTACATCAGATAAATGAAGGTAATCCTGAGGGAAAGATTTAGCTTTCCCCAGCTGCCCTGGATTTCCATGTTGGTTTGGTAGGCTTCCATTAGAGCTGAGATTCTGGCCTGGAAGGTTTCAGACGGCTATATACCACCATGAAAGTGGTGGAGGACTCCAAAGTGGACCTCCTGATCTGGGGCCAAATGAGGGTGACAGCTAGATCTCAAAGGAGTTCTTCCATCAGCTATAGTGGAAGGGAAGCTAAGTCGGCCAGAGAATAGGACCACAGCCTGCCCAGGGCAAGAGAGAACAGCCACAACTTCAGGCATCTTTGTCAGCAGAGCAAGGAGCACCCAGGACAAGGGACATTGGTCTAGAGACCAGAAAAAGGATGTCATCACTAAGGACCCTGGTTCTTCCATGTTGCCCTAGGGTTATGGAAAGCCACCCCCTCCCTGCATATCTCTAAACATTTTAGAAAAAAATAAAAGCAGTGAGGGAGGGAGGCTTTCTGAGAAGCTGAGTGTTTTTATGCAATATAGATTCAATGCTACCTAAGGGAACAATTTAATTTATGGGATTGGTCTAAATTTGGGATTGGATTGAATAGTTAAATAATTTTCCCCAGTGGGTTGGGGCTTGAGAAGAAGGCCAAACTTCTTAGAGACAAAATAAAGATATTACATTTTTCTCTACACATCCAAGCTTATACAGTGAGTTAAATTTGCAACCACACAACAAGTATATAAAGCGCTTAGCAACATGCTGGCTATGTAGAAAGTGATCGATAAACAGTAACTAGGTTAAACAGGTTAAGTAAGGACTACAAAAAAGCCACTGGATCTGGCCATTAAGAGAACATCGTTCCCTTCTGGGAGGGCAGTTTCAGAAGAGTGATGGGGATAGAAACTGACCATGGAAGTTATGCATCCCAACTGTGACAGCCATCACCCAAACGAGATTCCACAACACTCAGCACAGAGTCAGGGAGGGGTGTGAGAGGGTAGAGTTGAAGTCCAACCCTCCCAGGTCAAGGCTCAGTGTTACCATCCATGGAGTGGAAGTATCCCTTAAGAAAGTTTAAATTTTATTTCTGGAAATTGTCTCCAAAACAATTCTTTTGATGAAGCTGAGTTTTTTGTTAAGTGTGAGATGGCAGTTGAATATGAAAAAACATTATACATTCCAAAGCTGTAGCCAAGAATCCTTCATTTAAAAACAATCCTGAACAAATTAGTTCACTCTACACACCTCCAAATTGTGGTTTTTAAAGACGAGGCTTGCACCACCTCATAGTCTGGAGAGGACTCTTGATTTTCTTAAAGCACTTCACTTCTCTTAGCTGAGGGTTGCTGCTATTCTCTTCTGCTCCCAGGTGCAGAATTTTCCTAATGACCAGTGCATAGCTCTGCTGCTTCTCCCTGAGCAGTGAGATCATTCATTCATCAGTGGAGTAGTTGCTCTTAGAGAAATTGTGAGGTAGGGAGGCTGGTCCTGACCATCCCCACTGTTCTCTCTGGGATCACACAAGCTAATTTTGCCATCTTTCCCGCCTCCCCAATACACAGAATCCTTGGTCCATCTCCTGTTTGCCCAGATGTCTGTTCTCCCAAACACTCTTCCACAACTGCTCCCCTTCCCCAAACTTGGGCTGTGCCTCAGGCCTGCCCTTCACTCCCTCCTGTTCCTCGTCCTCCACCTCCTATCAACATTTGGTAGTTCTTTGTTCCGTGATCTCAGGCCCCACTCCCTCCAAGGGACAAAGGTGATAATGCCTTTCAGATGACCTGATATCTATCATCGTTACCTTGTAAAAATACTTCATGGCCCATGAAAAGATGCACAACATCATTAGTCATTAAGGAAATGCAAATCAAAACCACAATAAGATACCACCTCCCATCTACTAAGAGAGCAATTATCAAAAATGTGGAAAACAACAAGAATAACAAGTGCTGGTGAGGATGGGGAGAAAAGGGAAGCCTCGTACATTGCTGCTGGGAAAGTAACATGGCACAGCTGCTGTGGGCAGCAGTCTGGCAGCTCCTCAACAAGCTGAACAGAGTTACAACATGACCCAGCAATTCCACTCCTAGGTATATGCCCAAAAGGATTGAAAACAAATGCTCAAACAAATACGTGTACAAGAATATTTATAGCAGCTCTATTCACAATAGCCCAAAGGGAGAAAGACCTCAATATTCACGGACAGATGGATGGACAAACAAATTGTTACATACACACAATGGAATATTCCTCAGCCATAAAAAGGAATGAAGTACTGATCCAGGCTACAACATGGATGAACCTTGAAAACATTGTGCTAAGCCAAAGAAGCCAGACACAAAAGGTCACATAGTGTATGATTTCATTGATATGAATACTTGGAACAGGTAAATCCACAGAGACAGAAAGAGGCTTGGAGGTCACCCAGGGCTGGGGCAAGGAGGAACTGGAAAGAGATGGTTAATGGGTGTGTGGTTTTATGTCGGAAGCATGAAAATGTTTGGGGATTTTATAGAAGTAGTGGTCGCACAATATTGTATATATATTAAATGTCACTGGATTTTTCACTTTAAAATGTATGTGGACGCCTCGATGGCTCAGTCGGTTAAGCATCTGCCTTCAGCTCAGGTCATGATCCCAGGGTCGCGGGATCGAGTCCCTCATCAGGAACCCTGCTCAGGGGAGAGTCTGCTTCTCCCTCTCCCTCTGCTGCTCCCCCTGCTTGTTCTCTCTCTCTCTTGTTCTCCCTCTCTCAAATAAACAAAATCTTTTTTAAAAATTTTTTTAAAAAATGCTTGTCTGCCTAAGACCATTAAAAAGCAACCCAGAGTGGGGCGCCTGGGTGGCTCAGTCAGTTGGGCGTCTGCCTTGGGCTCAGGTCGTGATCCCAGAGTCCTGGGATCGAGCCCCGCATCAGGCTCCCTGCTCAGTGGAGAGCCTGCTTCTCCCTCTGCCTGCCACTCTGACTATCTGTGCACTCTATCTCTCTGTCAAATAAATAAATAAAATCTTAAAAAAAAAAAAATCTTATCTCAAAAATGCAAAAACTGAGTGAGAATACATGGCCTCTAACTTCTCAAGAACAGAGGTAGTATCTCATGAAAATGTAAATCCCTAAAGGGGCCAGCCAAGTGCTGGGTATATAGACACTGGAGTACCTATAGAATAACTGAATGGACGAATGCCATTCCAGCACTGTATAAAGTATTATATTACTATTTTATACTTCATTAGATCAGCCCTGCCCCCATCCCCGAGGCCAGCCGCCAGTCCTGCATCTCACCTGCGGATGATTCCTTCTAGGAGTTGCAAAGCATCTATAAGCATCTATGGGCCAGAAACTCCTTTCCTGTAACCCCATACTTTGAGACTTGGTAAGGAATCTGTGCCATTCTTTTTCCCAACTTAAAACTGTACATTTTGCTATCCTGATTAGAAAGATGCCACTGACTGAAATATCTTGCCTCAAGAGTGGGTGATGTCAGCATCTCATTATCAGAATTTTTCTCCCTGCAAAGCTTTCATGTTCTTCCAAAGAATGTTCCAGTTTAATGGTAAGCCCCTTAAAATGCAGGGTTGTAACTAATTACAAGAGAGTAGTAACTCTGTCGTAACACGGGGGGCTAGCCCATACAAACCACGAAACAGAGTTGAATTTCCTGAAATAAGTTGCATCTTATTTCCAGGCCCTGATTTTATACTGAATCTATTGTGTCCCTCATTCAGTATCCCAAGCCCTAAAGGCTCATGCATGACACTGTCACTTTCTTTACTGCCCAACCTGACTAGAGGTGAGATGACGTTAAGACATCTTTTGAGTTTTATATCCTTTATCCTAACTGTGACCATCTCCCTCGAGCCAAATACAGGCTGAAATGTTCCAAAGGAGATTTTTCCTTTTGTTTCATGATGTGCCATGTTCAAAATTTCAATACAAGTTTACCAATAACAACTCATGCGACTCAGTTTCCCAGAGTCAGACATGCTATTGGAAGAAGAGCTTTGATGAGAAAAGAACCAAGAACTAATGTAACTGTGCTCTTGGAAGCCACTGCTTATACTTGTCCTTGAGAACGTGGCATCCAGGTCAACTGAGGTTGTAGCTCTTAAAATAAAAATGCAGATGGGATTTTTTCAGTGTATCAAGAAATTTCGCATACCTTATCTAATTTGACCTTTCCAAATACCAATGAGATGAGTGGGACAGTTACTGCTACCTCTATCTCAAAAATGCAAAAACTGAGGGGTGCCTGGGTGGCTCAGTCGTTAAGCGTCTGCTTTCGGCTCAGGTCATGATCCCAGGGTCCTGGGATCGAGCCCTGCATAGGACTCCCTGCTCAGCGGGAAGCCTGCTTCTCCCTCTCCCACTCCCCCTGCTTGTATTCCCTCTCTCGCTGTCTCTCTCTCTGTCAAATAAATAAACAAAATCTTTAAAAAAAAATGCAAAAACTGAGATTTAAGTTTTAGGAATTGGTTTAAGATCACATACTTAGCAAAAACATAGACCAGGCTTGAATCCGGTTTATTAAAAGCCAGAACTTCATCCTGTCGCTTCTGTGCAAATGCTTCTAATCCCGTCTCCCAAAACATCAGTAAGCCACCAAAATAATTGGAGGATCTTTGCTGAAGCAATCTAGCTTCTATTGCTTCTTTTTGCCTTGCAGGAAGAGTTATTCTGCTCTTGGTTCCCACTGTAGCCCCCAACAGGCTTTGCATACAATTGGCAATATTAAAGACACCAGGGGTAGAAACTAAGTTCCTTTTTCAAATTACCCACCTTTCTTCTGTGCAGCTGCTGTTTACTGGAGGCTTTGGCAAAGAGCAGTGGGATTCTTAGCCTATTCTTGATGTGATTTTTAATTTCCTGCTAGTCCCCCAATCTCTTTTCATTAAGTACGTTTCTCCCGCACACGAGTTTGTACCCTTTCCAAAAGTGGAGAGGCTTTGATACCTGTGATTTTTCAAGCTGCCGGCTTTCTTTCTTCCTCGCCCGTAGTGAATAGTACAATACAACCTCAGTTGACCTGGATGCCACGTTCTCAAGGACAAGTATAAGCAGTGGCTTCCAAGAGCACAGTTACATTAGTTCTTGGTTCTTTTCTCATCAAAGCTCTTCTTCCAATAGCCTCACTACATGGGGCTTTAGCCTAGCAACGTGCAGGGCAAGGTCCAGCAGCAAGGACAGGTGGGAGGGACAGGAACAAGAAGGGGCTCTGAGAGGATGGTCGGGGAGAAAGGAGAGGGGCAGGAGGAGAGGGGCTGCCTTCTAGTGACCACTTCCTGTGCGCGGTGCCCTGACCCATGCACTTTATAAACAATATTGTGGTATTGGTGTTTTCCACGGCGTAGGTACCGCTGATTACACCGATCGCTTTTAAAGTACACACGCAAAATTTTTCTTTACTTCAGGAATTATAGATTTTTAGTTTTCCCCTACGTGTGGCTTTTCACTTAAAGTAGTAACACAGCTTTTTAATACTTATTTTTCTTTTCAGTCAACTTATGGAAAAATCTTAAATAATGGCAAAAATCATAAAGGCGGCACATGAATGCCTCAAATTTCGGAAATCCAGTCTTATCTCTTTTGATCTCAAAATGACCCAGCAGGACGAAGGTGGAATTAGAGCCAGGTTACAGAAGAAGAAACTGATTTTCCAAGAGGTTAAGTAGCGGTTCCATGTCATGCAAGTACCGATACGGTAGGAATTTAATCTCCAGTCTGCCTGGCCCTGTTCAGGACACCCCGCCGCCCAAGAGCTCCGCCTGCCCTGACATAGGTGACCGCCTCTGCAGGAGAGAGCCCCGAGCAGCACTGCACAAAGATGCCCCCCACACACAGTCAGGCTCCACCGCCCGCCAGGCCCATGGCCAAGGACAAGTCACTTCTCTCCCCTACACCTCACTTTCCTGCTCTGAAAATGGGGATACTAACAAAAACTGTCTTGTAGGTCGGTGATGAGGATTTGTTGTTAAGAGCAAAGTAGAATGCCTGGGCATACAAAGTGCTCCATAAACGTGACTTACCATTGCTATTGTTACTAATATGGATAAGACTCTCCCAGGCTTTCAGACCGAGGCTGTTGTCAGGCCAGGCTTGGGAAAGAGCTGGGCTGAGGCTCCAGCATGGCGGAGGGCCTCAGGGACTCGGGCTGGGAGCAGACGAGAAAGGCAGGATCTGACCAGGAGAATGTGAGGCGCTTGCTACCCAGAAGCAGGCCTGTGTGGCCGGGGCTCTAGAGCCGGTCTGCCTGATACAAGTGACTTCTCTGTGCCTCAGTCTCCTCATCTCTGAAGTGGAAGGATTAACAATAGTTACCTCGTAAGGTTACATATCTTAACTCGAAGTTCGTAGATGGCACATGGTGAGAGTTCTGTAACTGTTAGCTATTTTTGCCAGCTCCCCTTTTCTCTCGAAGGCAGCTGGCCCTCGTGGCAGTGATGTCTGCTCAGAAGCCCCTGGTGCTGCCCCAAGACCCCCACGGTATCTGCTGTGGGTGTAGCGGACCCTGGTCCGCCATAAGCACACCGCCCTGAGAAGGACCAGCAAGCTCGGAGCTCACTCAGAGGCCACATGACAAAGGGCTCTGCACCCAGCATCATGTCCAGTGGGACATTTCTAACATCCTCTTTGCTTCCCTTCCTTTTTCAGGAGACCCATATTTTTAAAAAAACATTTGACCCCAAATATTTCTTAATACCTCCAAGCCTCTCTCTCTCTCTTTTTCTTTTCAGCTGATCTCCATCCAGAGATACTTAAGAATGCTCAATTATGAGGAACAGTGAACACGAAGAAAATCAATAGACCTTGGGTAGTCTAGCAACCCTAAACAGGAAGTTAAAAAGGGATCAAAGACACTCGCAGGACAAGTAACTTTATTTAGGGTAGCCTTGATCCCTCGAGAGAACTGGGAGATTTATCTTTTCTAAATGTCATGAGCAGTTTTCCTAGTTGGTAGGCAGAGAAGTGACAGCAGAAGAAATCAAGGAGCCACTGGGGTGGGGACTGAGGGCAGTGGGAGATTTAGCCTGCCCACCAAGGACGTGGCTGAGGGCCCCCACGGCTTCTGAGGTGAGCTCAGTGTCTCTGGGGCACTCCCAGTCCCCCACCACAAACAAGTGCATAAATGATCTCGGGTCCCCGGGGAAAACACTGCTGTCCGTTCTGCACCACCCCGGGCAGGTGTGAAGAGTGGGGCTTCCCTGGCAGCTGTCAGGGGGCAGGGGTGGCAGCACAGGGCCAGCAGAGGGCCCTGACGCAGCGTCTGGAAGCATGACGAGGCCCTGGGCAGGTGAGTCAGCTGTCTCTGCCTCCCATTCAGAGGCACAGAGCCATGACTTTTCAGACAGCTGTCACTTGGCCTGGGCCCCAGGACCCATAGTTAGTGAGCTGTGGGCACCGGTCTGGCTTCATCGTACCAACAAAAACCTGCATTGAGACCAAAAACCATCTCTTGGAAAACAAATTGCTTTTAAAAATTCATTGGCTTAATGGTGGTATGTAGAGTCCCTGTAGAACACCGAGGCCATCCAGAGGAGAGAGAGAGAAGTCTGGCAAGCTACGCTGCAGAGAACAGAGAGGAGCTACAGAGTAAACACGTCCCAAGGAGAGAGAATTGAGTTCTCAAATTAACTGGTTGTTCTGTGAAACTGCAGGGCAACCTAATACCCCTTGGGTCTTTTCCCGTCTCCGCTGATTCTTGTCCCCATCCTGGTTTAGCTTCTTCACGTTAGACGGAGCCGTGGCTTTATCAAACATTAAAACTAGATTGGATGCGTCCCTTACCTGCTTCAAATCTTTCTATACCCTTGGGTCCAAGTGCAAAGTTCTCATTACGCCTGTAAAGCCAGGCCTGATTGTCAGCCTTGTCTCCAACGTGCCCCTCATGCCCAGGACTTCATATCCAACCACACTGGTTTTCTGTCACAGAATGTCCTGCCCCAGGATCTTTGCCCATGCTGCCCTCTCCAGCTGGCGGGCTTCCTCATATTGGCCAGGTTCATTCCTTTTCATTCTCCAAGTCTCAGCCCTCCTTTCTTCACCAGACTCATCAAGCCCTTCTGCTATTCATCCCCGTGGTTCCCTGTAGGCTCCCTTCACAGCCCTGACCAGAGCTGTGCATAATCATCAGTGTCGGTCTCTGTTTAATATCGATCTTCCTCCAGGGACTTGAGAGTTCCATGAGGGCAGACACCAGAACTACCTAAGGCCTAGCACAAGATAAATACTCAATAAATATTTTTGAGGAAATAACCAGTTAAAGGAATGAATGGATTGGTCAATCCATCCAAAGTGATAGCAGGACTTGCTTAAGGTTGTACAGCTAGAATTCAAACTCAAGCCTGTCTCAGTCAAAGCTCATGCGCTAAACAACCAAATTTTTACTTACAGTTTAAAAAGTCTTTAGAAGGCCAAAATGAACTATTGGGACTTCATCAAGATAAAAAACTTTTGGGGCACCTGGGGGGCTCAGTCAGTTATTAAGTGTCTGCCTTTAGCTCAGGTCATGATCCCAGGGTACTGGGATCAAGCCCCACATGGGGCTGCCTGCTCAGCAGGGAGTCTGCTTCTCCCTCTCCCTCTGCCCCTCCCCCTGCTTGTGCTCTCTCTCTCTCTCGCCCTCTCAAATAAATTTTTTTAAAAAAATGATAAAAAGCTTTTGCCCAGCAAAGGAAACAGTCAACAAAACCAAAAGACAACCGACAGAATGGGAGAAGATATTTGCAAATGTTTTATCAGATAAAGGGCTAGTATCTAAAATCTATAAAGAACTTAAACTCAACACCCAAAGAACAAAAACCCAATCAAGAAATGGGCAGAAGACTGAACAGACATTTCTCCAAAGAAGACTTACAAATGGCCAACAGACATAAGAAAAAAATGCTCAACGTCACTCATCTTCAGGGAAATACAAGTCAAAACCACAGTGAGATACCACCTCACACCAGTCAGAATGGCTAAACTTAACAAGTCAGGAAATGACAGATGCTGACAAGGATGTGGAGAAAGGGGAACCCTCCTACACTGTTGGTGGGAATGCAAGCTGGTGCAGCCACTCTGGAAAACAGTATAGAGGTTCCTCAAAAAGTTGAAAGTAGAGCTATCCTACAACCCAGCAATTGCACTACTAGGGATTTACACCAAAGATACAAATGTAGTGATCCGAAGGGACACGTGCACCCCAATGTTTATAGCAGCAATGTCCACAATAGCCAAACTATGGGAAGAACCTAGATGTCCATCAACAGATGAATGGATAAAGAAGATGGGGTGTGTGTGTATTTATATATATATATACTACTCAGCCATAAAAAATGAAATCTTGCCATTTGCAATGACATGGATGGAACTAGAGGGTATTATGCTGAGTGAAATAAGTCAATCAGAGGAAGACAATTATCATATTATCTCACTCATGTGGAATTCAAGAAACAAAACAGAGGATCATAGGTGAAGAGAGGAAAAAATAAGAGACGACGAAATCAGAGATGGAGATAAACCATAAGAGACTCTTAATCATAGGAAACAAAGTGAGGGTTGCTGGAGGGGAGGGGGTAGGGGGATGGGGTAACTGGGTGATGGACATTAAGGAGGGCACATGATGTAATGAGCACTGGGTGTTATGTAAGACTGATGAATCACTGCACTCTCTACCTCTGAAACAAATAATACATTATATGTTAATTGAATTTAAATTTTAAAGTTTCCCAAAAAATAAAAAGTCTGAATTTATGTCCTCACATTTCAAGATTCTTCAAAGAGAAAAAAAAATTATATGTATATGGTTAGTAGAAAGTGTCTAGTGGCCAGGAGTCCAGGGTTACAAGAGGCTAGAGGTCTGGGTGACCTCTTGAAATGACAGAGAAGGGACAAGAAGCCAATAGGCATCACTTGTGGAGGATGTGGCCTGACCCTGACTGATGCTCTGGGGGCAAGAATCTAAGCCCAGGTCGGTCCAGCAAGAGGCCGTGGGTGGCTCTGGTCAAGACTGGAGTGTCCTGGTCCCAGACACTCAGCCCAGTCCCTGTCTAAAGTAGGAAAAGGACTCCCTTCTTCAAGACATCCCTGCTACCTGCTGAAAACTAATCCTACACGACACCAAGGTGCCTCTCATGTGTAGGGTGTCCCCGGAGTCTTGCAAAGCAAGGTGCTCACCGTTATATGCAGCGGCCCTAGTGGACTAGAGACTCGTTTAGTCTGTTATTAATTAAAACCATGAGGAAACTCGAGACTTGCCTTGCAGTGCTTCTTTGTGACAAGAAACAATGTGCTAGTGAGTGTCCCAGAAGAAACTTGATGAAGAGCTCCTCCTACCTCTTTTGGATGCACCCCCCCACCCCCACCACCACTGCCCCCCCAACCCCAACGCTGCTGCGCCCCTGGCAGCTCACAGCACAAAACCTCAGGTCTGTTTGTTCTTCTGTTCCTTAAATGTCTGCTGGGCACCACTCCCGCGCCGGGCTGCACGCTGGAGGCCGAGGGGACAGAAATGCGCAGGGCAGGCTTTCGCGCCACCAGGTAGGAGACATGGGGAAAGACAAACCTGCTGCTTGGCAGAGCTGTGCGGGCTGCTGCAAGCTGGCAGGCTGGTCCAGGCGGCAAGGATCCCGAAAGGAGAGCCGGAAGCAGTTGCCCAAAGGCCATCCCTTCATCTGGGCCGGTTCTGTTCCACAGAAGCTCTGACCTCTTCCCAGGCTAAAAATCAGGATAAACTAACCTTGTTTGCTTCAGGCCACATGGATCCTTCCAACTCCTCCGTGGGGACGGTGGCTGCTAGACAAGGGAGGCAGCCCAGGCTACACCTGGTCAGGCGCTCAGCTTTTCTCATGCTCTTGGCATGTGGCTTGCTGGTCGCTGAAGCAGATTCCCCCGGGGTGAGACAGGCCCGCACAGAGGGGGCAGGGAAGGAGCCCTGAGCACCCTGCAGGGCAGAGCCGTGCCCTCCTCTGAGGTCCTTGCTCTCAGCTCCTCAGCCGCGTGGCCCAGAGGCACCTTGCTCACTGAGCAGCCCCTGGGGTTGGAGACTCACTGGAGAAAAGGAAGGGACTCGGGCTCAGTAGCAGGTCCCCAGAAGGCAAAAAACAAACAAAAAAACACCCGACCAAGCTGTCACCAAATAGATATGAGCCATCTGATCCCTGTGGAAGGAGTCAGCCCGTACAGGGGCTCACAGCGGGAACACGACTGCCTGGGCCCTGGGAAGAAGACAGGCAACTCATGGCCTCTCTTCGAGGATAGTCGGCTGCCCGCCTGTCCAACTCCCAGACTTTTCATTTCTGCAGAAATGCTGTTCAAGAGCCATTGTGCTTGTGCATTTACTGGGACAGGCAGACTTTGAGGGAGATGGTGTTCTCATCCCAGAGAGATAAATCACCCCCTTGGTGAATGTGAATCTGATCTCAACAATCTCAGGAGACACAGCCATGGGGAGGAAACAGAGGAAGCTCACGTGGCTGGCAAGTTGAGGGTTCGGGGGGAAAGGGTCACCCACTTGCTGCAATCCACTCACCTCTCACACGCACCAGTGTGTCCAACCTCTCTGCAGAAGTAAGGAGGAAGAGAGCAAAGCGGGCAGAGAGGGACAAAAGGTATGCCCTGATTATGGCTTGAATCTTTCCCCCAGGAAAAGGGATTCTAGAATTTTTTAAAAATCAAAGCTCTTGCAGAAAAACTAGAACCAATACTTCTATCAGTGTGAAACCTACTTTTCTCAGTAACTTCATCAAGCAAACACCAGACCTAACCTACCATTGTTCCTAGGGGAAAGGAGTCTTCTTTATTCTCTGTGGGAGGAAGGAGTTGTGCAGAATCCCTCATGTTGGTGCAGAAACATTACACTGGGTGCATGCAGAAGGCTACTGGGTGGTGGAAGTAGATGGGGATCAGAATCACAGGCAACCACAGAAGTGAAGGGCAAGATGCCTTGGCGAGAGCTTGGCAGTGGGGAGGAAAATTACAGCCCAGGGAACAGGTCAGGGCAACCATCTTGGAGAGGGTTCTTTGTATAGACACTCCTAGCATATATGTTGGGATTTGAGGGATATTGCGAGGCTTCCAGGTGCCTCCAGGAATCTTTTGAATTTGTCTTCTGTAATGACTAATATTCCCATGGGAAAACAAACAAACAAACATTGTTTTAGATTAAGGTGCTATGATCCCAAGGGGCCTCACCTAGTATATTAGTATTCTATTGTGCTGTAACAAACTCCCACAAACCTAATGGCTTAAACCAACACAAATTGAATATCCTACAGTTCTGTAGCTCAGGAGTCTGAGAAGGGTCTCACAGGGTTAAAATCAAGATGTCAGTCTGCATTCCTGTGCAGAGGCTCTAGGGGAGCATCCCATTTCCTTGCCTTTTTCAGCTTCTAGAAGCTGCCCACACACCTTGGCTAGTCCTCCCTTTTGTCTGTCTTCAAAGCCAGCAACAGTGAGTTGAGTCCTCACATTGCATTACTCTGATCTCCTCAACTTTCAAGAACCTTCCTGATTATGTGGACCCACATGGATAAGCCAGGAAAATGACAAGTGCACCTAACACACAGATTTGTTACCCAGCACAGATCATCGTAAATTAAATTATAAAATAAATGAGCTATCACCAGGAAGAATGCATAAACGTGAGCTCCTGAGAATCAGGTCAGGTACATTTTGCTGCAAAGGAGGGTCTAAAAAAGGTCACTTCGCTGAGTACATAAAAGGCTGCAGGTCCTAATGGGGACCCCATGCTTAGTGTGAGGATGTAAGAAAACAAAGAGTCGGTCTATCGACCAACTTGCCCTGTTACTTCATTTTTCAAGGATGCACAAAGATTCTTAACACAGAGATATTTTAACTACCCATTCCACAGACTCCTAGTACTTGGTCAGCCAGATGTCCTTCCCCGGGCACTGTATGCTTTTGTTGCCTAATCTCTGGGCAGATGAAGAAAAAGGATACACTTAGGACAAGGGCAGCTCTTGGCAACATTTCCCAGCAGCAAGGAACTAGCCGTGAGGAATGCTTCTCAGCGTATGGCCTGGCCCACAGTCTCCCTGCCTCGGAGCCCCTGACCCATTTTGTCTGGGAGTGGCATCCAAGAATCTGCATTCTAAGAGTTTTTTGGTGGGGCGCCTGGGTGGCTCAGTCGGTTAAGCGACTGCCTTCGGCTCAGGTCATGGTCCTGGAGACCCGGGATCGAGTCCCGCATCGGGATCCCTGCTCGGCGGGGAGTCTGCTTCTCCCTCTGACCCTCCTCCCTCTCATGCTCTCTGTCTCTCATTCTCTCTCTCTCAAATAAATAAATAAAACCTTTAAAAAAAAAAAGAGTTTTTTGGTGATTCTGAGACAGATTAAAGCTGGGGGGCCACTATTTTAAAGTTCCCCAATCTGTGTGTATCCTCTCCCACCTCTTAGCTGCTCCCCATAAGCTCTTTGCCTAATCAATGTTCTATCGCTACTGTGATTCTCAGATATACAGTATTTTTCATCAGTGTAAAGTTTGTTCTCCTGCCTGGATAGAGAAGAAGAGAGAGCACAATATTTCCGTTGCAGGCCTATGGTCTATAACTGAGAATTCTCTAATATATCCTTAAATATTAACCAACAAGATAAAAACGGATTGATGCATAATTCATTAGTGGAGATAGTAGATCAAAAGTGCCTTTCATAATTTAACAAATTGACATAAACTATCAAAAAGTTGTAAAAGAGACAGTGTTGATTTATGCAGATTGATCCCGGCTAGGAATAAATACGGTACCAAAGGAAAACAATATGGTGTCACTTCTGCCAAACTGTTCATAACAAACAACTTACCTGGGAAGTGGAAAACACACTTTTTAGAAATTAAAAAAATTAAAAACAGTTTTAAAGGAGAAAAAAAGGCAGAAGTCAAAACAAATTTAAGATCAGATTGGTGTTTCTCATTAACAATTAAAATTAAAAAATTAAATGTTAATGACAGTCTGAAATATTACCCAGAATAAAAAAGAACAAAATTTCAGTTTTATTAAGATAAGAATATATTCATATGTAACAATTCTTCACTTTTTCCACTTTCGACTTCAAAATGTTCTTTATCTTTGAATCTTTAATCAACCCACGAGGTGAATTTTTCTGAGAGAAAAATAGGTTGTCTTAGTAAATACAGTACAGTAAATAAGCATAAGTATTACTAAATAAGTCCATCATGTAAAAATAAAAGTAACACGGGGCACCTGGGTGGCTCAGTAGTTAAGCATCTGCCTTTGGCTCAGGTCGTGATCTCAGGGTCCTGGGAGCGAGCCCTGCATCGGGCTCCCAGCTCAGTGAGGAGCCTGCTTCTCCCTCTCCCTCTGCCCCGCCCCCATTTGTGCTTGCTCTCTCTCATGCTCACTGGCTCTCTCAAATAAATAAATAAATAAATAAATAAATAAATAAAAATTTTTAAAAATAACACTAATGATAAAGCTAAAATCCTCTTTGACCATGTCCAAAATTAATCCAATCCCTTCCTCCTGTCTCGAGAGGTAAGCACTGATATCAGTTTGCACTATATTCTAGATCTTGCTCTTTGCATCTACTTGCATGTATATGTACCTGTGAAAAGCATTCAGAATTGTTTGGAGCATTGTTTATATATATGGTGTCATACTGTATACAATCTTCTACAATTTGATTTTTTTTCACCCACTATGCCTTAGAGGCTGTGTGCCGAATATTGTTTCAAATACTGACACGTATTATCTAATTTAATCTTTGGCATCCTTTTGAAGTGGGTATTCTTATTGTTATTTCAGAGAGGGAAACTGAAGCACAGAGAAGGGGAAAAAAATCCTTCCACAATCATACAGCTTGTGGTCCATGTGGAGTTAAAAATTATAGCCCCAGGGCACCTGAGTGGGCTCAGTGGGTTATGCGTCTGCTCGTCATGATCTTAGGGTCCTGGGATCGAGCCCCAGCTGGGCTCCCTGCTCAGCAGGGAGTCTGCTTCTCCCTATCCCTCTGCCCCTCTGCCCGCACCCCACTATGCTCTCTCTCTCTCAAATAAACAAAATCTTTTAAAAATATTTATATCCCCAAATATTTTAGATTACCCTTGACCAAAATTAAGTTGAGACAAGAAGTCATCAGCTTCTATACCAGGAGACTTCAGATGAAAGTCCTTTCTGAATAAAATGCAGTGAACTAAGAATTAGCCTTTGTTTTGATAGGTAGATACAAGTTATCATAAAGATCAAATAAATCTGTAATTACTTTGCATCTTGACAGCATGCATTTTAAATTATTAGTGTGTTTGTTATGAAAGGCAAAGAACTTTAATAAAGCCAAGGATTTTGACTTATAACCTTGAGATCATGAATGCTTGTTTAAAAAACAAAATACACATTTGTCAGAGTATTTGTTGTACAAGCGGTCACCCCTGGCCTCCTGATGATTTGCCCACTGACTCTGACTTCGTTGATCTGGTTCCAACGAACTCAACGAGTGCGGGACCACTTTAAATCAGGAGCATAGCCAAAGGCATTCTTCCCTTCAAAAAGTGATGTTACCAGTAAATAAAATGATTCAAACATATTAAATTGAAATCATAATGCAGATTCTCCATTTTCTTCACAGTCGAAGCCCTGTTTTCAAACAGCATCTGATGCCAGAGCTAATACTCTTAGCCAGTCTCTGATGGCACAACCATATCTACCTCCCTCTTTTTCCTGCTGTATAATATTCTCTAGGATGAATAGTTGGGGCCGTTCACCCACTGATAGCTCTTTACATGGGCCCTAATACTTTGCGGTTCCTCACAGTGCTGCAAGGACAGCATGCCCCTTCTTCTACACGCCTCCTCGTGTTGCTACACACGTATTTCTCCAGAGACGTGGCTCTCCGAGTGTGCTCCCTGGTCCGGTGTAATGACCATCACCTGGAACTTACTAGAAATGCAGGATCTCAGGTCTGACCCCAGACTTTCTGAATCATACATTGAATCAGGAGCCTGACAAGCTGTATTTTAAGAAGCCGTCCAGGGGATGTTGAGGTCCACTTAAACTTGAAAACCATCTCGCTGGAGATCAGATCTCATTGGCGATCAGAGTGGTACAAGAGCCAGAACATGGGAAACCCTTGCTTGGAACGCCGAAATGAAACCTCCCCAAGGATCAGGAGTGAAGGCGAAATGTCAGAAAGGTTAGGGTTTTAGTCTGACTTTTTTAGGAAAGTCTTCCAGAGTTAGGACTCCATTAAACTTGTCAGGAAAAATCAAGACTAGTTTCAGAACTCAAGTATGTAATCTGACTAAGCATAGAATTTGGAAATATAAATTTGAACTTAAAATTTATATTCAAAGATTACTTACTATAATGTGAAAGAGGGGTTGAGAGATCGTAGTCTGAGAAGGGCAGGCACAGGAAGGTACAAAGTCCACAGATGTTAAGTATCTTTTCCAAGCTCCCTGGGCTGATTAGTTGGCAGAGTGATGACAGGGACCTTGGACCCTGGGTTTAGATCAGGGTGCCAGACATTACACCACACAGTATTATGCTGTAATCAAAGATAGCCCTTAAGAATTTTTTTACCACAGTGGTGCCTGGGTGGCTCAGTCGTTAAGTGTCTGCCTTCGGCTCAGGTCATGATCCCAGGGTCCTGGAATCGAGCCCCATGTCAGGCTCCCTGCTCGGCGGGAAGCCTGCTTCTCCCTCTCCCACTCCCCCTGCTTGTGTTCCCTCTCTCACTGTCTCGCTCTCTGTCAAATAAATACACAAAGTCTTTAAAGAAAGAAAAAAGAAAGTTTTTACCACAATCTTAGAAAATTTTAATGCATAGATTATCCTGAAAATATTTTTGAGAGGAATAAGAACTGGGTGTTTATTCTAGAAGAAAGTTGCCAAAACCAAAGAATTCCAATATAAAGAAAATGTTACCCAAAAGTATCCAGAAAGAGATCATCATGAAACGCCTCAGTGACACCCTCATTCCCTTATAATTTTGACATTTTTTTGCAAAATTAAATGATTTTTATGTATAATATAGCATGAAAGGAAATTTTTTCAATGTACCTACATCCCTAATATACTTGTCTGTATATTTCTGTGCAATCTGTCCATTCCCTATACATTTATATTTATTTTTGCCCAGTTGTGACATAAGGCACACAAGTGTTCTGCATTTTTTATCTTAAAATGTTTGGTACGCATTCTTCCATATTTCCACGTCACTATACAATGTTCATAGCTGACTTATAGCTCTTCAATAACCTGTGGGATCTGCCATAATTTATTTGGCCATGTTACTGGACCTCTAAATGATCTAAGATTAGTTTTATATCGTCAACAATGCTACAATGAACCTTTTATATTTTTTTCTTTCCTCCTTTGAATTATTTCCTTTGGTTAAATTCCAACAAGCAGGCTATGGAGACACTAAGCAAGCATCTATTTATGGTCCTTGATCCGAAATACCAAACCCACTTCTCAATGTTCTAGCAGAATTTTCACTGGAACTCCAACAAAAGTTTCACACTAAGTACTCATTCCAGGTGGAAAGAAAACAAGGCCAAAATTAAATCAATTCTAAAATAAACCAGGCTTCAAATAAGGAAAATTAACCCAAAACACTAACCTGAATTCACACTCTCAATTATTTACCTTTTATTGAGCTCAATACCAAGAATCCTTCACAGTAATTTGAGAAAATTTAAATACAAAATGGACTTCAAGAGCTTTAAATTAGCACAACATTTAATTAATTGGCCCTGGAAAACCTTCATTTCTCAACTCTTCCACCTGCCAAATGGGAGTAAACGTATTTGCCGAACTTGGAGAGGAAATGTACATAAAAATGAGATAAGATGGGTGAGTAAATACTTTTACTTTTGAAAAATGCGGCCTGCTCCCTTTTAAGAACCATTTAAGTCTAAAGGGGAGCCATGGAGTCGCTGTCAGTGACAAGATGATGCTCAGCATCCAGGGACTGGCCCTCTGTCCTGTTGGCTCAGGAAGTCCATGTGGACCGTCAGGGCCTAGAGCTCCAGGGACCTTGGGACTGTGGGGGACCCCAACAGAGAGGTGTAAGTTAACATTTATCCCAATATGAAATAGTTCATAAACCAATTATTTATAACAAGAAATATATCTACCAAGATACTGGAATGATCGGCCAGGTTTTCTCCCCCTGTAGGTAAAATCTGCAAAGAAATCCAAATTATAATTAGGAAGAAGTCTGCTTGGTAAGTGTGGAAGTAAGCCTGGGGAGTTGGCTCATGACTCAGGTGCTGGATGGCTTCAGGCTCTGCGGCATCCACCTCGACCGAGACAGGACAGGCTGTGTCCTTGGACTTGGGCAACTTCTAGACAGGGCTTGAATGACCCTGCCAACCATGGCCTCTGAGAAGTTCCCTTTTCCTTCTTCCATGGCCAACTATCCCGTCTTCTGAAGGACGGTTTTCCCTTCTGATATGTTAACAGCTTAAATCAAGTTCCAGTCAGATTTTGTTGATCTGGCAACAATTCCATCTCATTAGAGAGGACTTCGCCTGCCTCTACCCTTATCTCTTTTGCGTTGATTGATGGTTCATGCTCAGGCTAATGGGTTGCCAAATTAATGGATTACCTGAATTGCTACAACGGTACAAAAATTAACAACTCACAGCTTGTTGTCAAGCCAAACCTTGCCAGACTAGGGACTTCTTGAACTAAGAGATAGGACGTTCGACTCAACATCACTCATCATCAGGGAAATGCAGATCAAAACCACAGTGAGATTATCACCTCACAACTGTCAGAATGGCTAGTATCAAAAAGACAAGAAATAACAAATGTGGGCGAAGATGTGGAGAAAAGGGAATCCTCATGCACTGTTGGTGGGATGCAAACTGGTGCAGCCACTCTGGAAAACAGTATGGAGGCTCTTAATAAAATTAAAAATAGACCTGCCATATGATCCAGCAATTCCACTTGTGGGTATTTATCCAAAGAAAATGAAAACAATAACTTGGAAAGATATATGGACCCCCATGTTCATTGCAGCATTATTTATAACAGCCAGGATACGGAAGCAACCTAAGTGTCCATCAGCAGATGAATGAATAAAGAAAATGCGCTATTATATATACACATGGGATAGCATTCAACCGTAAAAAAAAATCTTGTCATTTGCAACAACATGGATGGACTTGGAGTACATTATGCTATGCGAAATGTCAGACAGAGAACAATGAATGCCATATGACCTGTTCTATATGAAATCTAAAAAACAAAACAAAACAAAAAAAAAAAAAAGGAAACCAAGCTCATAGATACAGAGAACAGATTGGTGATTGACAGAGGCAGGGGGTTGGGGATCGGCAAAATGGGTGAAGGGAATTAAGAGGCACAAACTTCCAGTTATAAAATATATAAGTCATGTGGATGTCATGTACAGCATGGTGACCATAGTTAATAATACTATATTAATACCTGAAGGTTTCTAAGAGAGTAAATTTTAAAAGTTCTCATCACAAGGAAAAAAAAAATGCTGTAACTAGGTCTAGTGATAGATGTTAACTAGATTTACTGTGGTGATCATTTCACAATATATACAAATATTAAATCATTATGTTGTACACCTAAAACTAATATAATGTATGTCAATTATACCTCAATGGAAAAAGAAAAAAGAGATAGGACATTTGACATGAGCTCAGTCATTACTAGAAAGTATATAGATTCTTCTAAAAATGCCAAAATAGTTTGTTCTCTTTAATAAGATAACCTATATTCCTGCAATCTTGTTTAAACTATAAAATTACTTGGCAAACCTTGTCTTCCAAGTTTGTAAGTAATTTTTAGCTCAACTCAATCCTGTTAAATTATAAAAGGCTTTGGGCGCCTGGGTGGCTCAGATGGTTAAGCGTCTGCCTTCGGCTCAGGTCATGATCTCAGGGTCCTGGGATCGAGTCCCGCATCGGGTTCCCTGCTCAGTGCAGAGCCTGCTTCTCCCTCTCCCTCTGCCACTCTGTCTGCTTGTGCTCTTCTATCTCTCTGTCAAATAAATAAATAAAATCTTTAAAAAAAATTATAAAAGGCTTTGAATTAAATGGATCCAAACTGATGAACTTCTAGTGATTCCCTGAACTGAAAAAAAAAATAGCAAGAATTATATGTAAAATTTGGATTCTTCTTCTCTGCCATAAACACACCACTCTGCTGTGACTCCACTTGGTAAAGTTTGATAATCAAATTCTCACCTTTTTTTCTTTTACTTTTAGCACTTGCTACTAACCTTATTTCTTTATCTAAAATGTTGCTATGCATAGGAACTTAGCCCAAAGCTGACTTCAGCTATCTATCAGCTATTTTTTGCTCAGAATTATAGATATAAAATTAACCTAGAATTTCATAGAGACAAAAGGTACATTCGTGGTTAACAGGGCTTAGGGGGAGGGGGGAATGGAGAGTGACCGCTAATGGGAATAAGGCTTCTTTTGGAGGCAAAGAAAATATTCTGAAAATAGTGGTGGTAGTTGCACAACCTCGGGAAAATATACTAAAGACCGTGAACTGTGGTTAAAACTCAATTTAAAAGGATACATTTTATGGTATGTGAACTCTCTCAATTAAAAAAAAATTATTTCAGAGCAACATGGGTCTTCTTAGAATACTGTATTCAAGCATTATTCATTGCCCATGGCCAAAAATTACAAGAGGCATAAAGAAAGGGAATTGTTCAAACAGTCTTAATTTGAAAGAGATTTTAGGCATTGAATGAAGTTGAAACCAAATTCACAGTAGGAGATTGGAATCCTTCTCTTGTCTGCTGAGGAACTGGTGAGTGACAGCAATCAGGCTGCCTAAGCCCTTAGAAAATCCTGAGAAAGAGGGGCCTGGGTGGCTCAGTTGGTTAAGCGACTGCCTTCAGCTCAGGTCATGCTCCTGGAGTCCCGGGATCGAGTCCCTCATCGGGCTCCCTGCTCGCCAGGGAGTCTGCTTCTCCCTCTGACCCTCCTCCCTCTCATGCTCTCTGTCTCTCATTCTCTCTCTCTCAAATAAATAAATAAAATCTTAAAAAAAAAAAAAAGAAAATCATGAGAAAATAGCAAATCTGTTCTCCAATTGGCAAGATTATATATTATATTAAGGCTTTGATGGCTCAGCTCAAGACAAGAACTTATGGTGGTCATCAGAACAATCCACTCATCCCTATAACACTGGAAGGTGCCCATCCTTCCAGAGGAAAACAATCCTCTAGACATGAATAAGAAATAGACAGTAGATTTCTGAAAATGTATTCTGTAAGTTGAATTTGTGTAAAGTGAATCACCTTCCCTCTGCTCATTTACATAAAGATCTCAGAAATGTGTTGGCAGAGGTGGTGGTATGGGGGTGGGGGGGTAACATTTGGCTTCAAGCAATATAAGACTTACAGTTAATTTAGCCTAGGTTTCTGTAAGCAGTTACAAGTGTGTTGGCTTTCTAGACATTAAGGTGGAAAAGCCAACTGTATGCAAGAGAATCCGGGGCCAAGAGTGTCTTCTTCCTCCCAGGTGTCATATAAGGACAGTTGGCCACACAAATAGCTCTGTGGTATACCACAAAAAGTGAGCGGGCAAGTGTGGGGGTGGGGAACCTCTCAGGGTTTTTGAGTTCAGAGCATGCCACCTTCCCCAGTGTCTGACCTCAATACTTTTTTTTAAGTTTTTATTTAAATTCCAGTTAGTTAACATACAGTGTAATATTAGTTTCAGGTATACAATATAGTGATTCATCATTTACATACATCACCCAGTGCTCGTCAAAACAGGTGCACTCCTTAATCCCCATCACCTATTTAACCCCTCCCCCACCCCCTCTTTTCTGCTAACCATCAGTTTGTTCTCTGGAGTTAAGAGTCTGTTTCTTGGTTAGCCTCTCTCTCTTTCTCTTTTTACCCTTTGCGCATTTCTTTTGTTTTTTAAATTCCACATGAGTGAAATTATATGGTATTTGTCTCTCTCTGATTAACTTACTTCACTTAGCATAATACTCTTTAGCTCCATGTTGTTGTAAATGGGAAGATTTCATTCTTTTTTATGGCTGGGTAATATTCCATTTTATATATGTATATAAATGTAGATGCATGCTACATCTTCTTTATCCATTCATCAATTGATGGACACTTGGGCTGTTTTCATAATTTGGCTATTGTAGATAATGCTGCTATAATCATCAAGGTGCATGTATCCCTTTGAATTGGTATTTTTGTATTATTTGGGTAAATACCTCATGTTGTGATTGCTAGATGGTAGGGGAGTCCTATTTTTAACTTTCTGAGGAACCTCCACACTGTTTTCCACAGTAGCTGCACCAGTTTGCATCACCAATAGTGCAAGAGGGCTCCCCTTTCTCCATATCCTCACCAACACCCGTTATTTCTCATGTTGTTGATTTTAGCCATTCTGACAGGTATGCAGAGGTATGAAGTGATACTCTTAAAGACCTGTAAGGTGTAGTTTCCCTAATTCAAGGGGCTCTCTACTTATGTAATCTATTCACTGAAGTTGAGTGTAGATCTATGCCATCTGATTCACTTTGCATATTCAAAGAAAGGGTCATCATATGCAAGCCCACTCTCCTCTAGTCAGAAAGAGCTTGAACAAGTCAAGTGGTAATCAGCTCTGCAGGTGCTCCTGGCCACTATCCCCCTCCCATCCTTGAGTTTCCCTACCAACTCTGCACTCAAAAGTTCTCCATTAATATGAATTCTTCAACTTTGAGGGAATTTAATCAAACCATAAGAGACTCTTAATGATAGAGAACAAAACTGAGGGTTGATGGAGGGGAGGTGGGCGGGGATGGGCTAGATGAGTGATGGGTATTAAGGAGGGCACTTGTTGTGATGAGCGCTGGGTGTTGTACGTTAAGTGATGAATCACTGAATTCTATTCCTGAAACCAATATTGCACTATATATTAACTAACTGGAATTTGAATAAAAATTTGAAAAAAATACCATTTACTTTTTTGTGTGTGTGTGGCTGACACCATGCATTTATTTATTTTTTTTTTGAAGATTTTTTTTGTTATGTTAATCCCCATACATTACATCATTAGTTTTAGATGAAGTGTTCCATGATTCATTGTTTGTGCATAACACCCAGTGCTCCATGCAGAACGTGCCCTCCTCAATACCCATCACCAGGCTAACCCATCCTCCCACCCCCCTCCCCTCTAGAACCCTCAGTTTGTTTTTCAGAGTCCATCATCTCTCATAGTTCGTCTACCCCTCCGATTTCCCCCCCTTCATTCTTCCCCTCCTGCTATCTTCTTCTTTTTTTTTCCCTAACATATATTGCATTATTTGTTTCAGAGGTACAGATCTGAGATTCAACAGTCTTGCACAATTCACAGCGCTTACCAGAGCACATACCCTCCCCAGTGTTTAATCATTTTAAATCCAATTTGTTTGACATGAGCTGTTGTAACTAAAAAACTATGGAGTGAGAGGTGTTCAAACTAGTATTTCTAGAATACATTACTCAGCTTTAAAAAACTAGAGACTTAGATTCCAGGACCAATGAATATTTATCAAGGTCTCCATGAATTCAATCAAAAATAGAAACTCAGCACATTCAGTGGATGTCCACTAAACAAAATTTCTGCACAAAACTTAAAACTCTCAGGAATGCTGTTCTCATATGAAAGAGTTAACAAGAAAACAATAGAATTCTTTAAAAAAAAAAAAACCCACCTTATTTTTACCCTTAGATCTGAAAAGCAATACATGTAGGAAATTTAAATATATAGAAAAATATTTTTTCAACTTTGTATTATCTGTTCGCAGGTCTGTTTTCTCCAAACTTGCAAAGAGAAGATCGTATCTTTACAACATCTGTCTCATAGTATACTCTTTTAAGATTTTATTTATTTATTTAAGAGAGAGAGCGCACACACGACGGGGGAGAGGCAGAGGGAGAGGGAGAAGCAAACTTCCCGCTGAGCAGGGAGCCCAACTGGGGCTCAATCCCAGGACCCCAGGATCATGACCTGAGCTGAAGGCAGACACTGGGTGACTGAGCCACCCAGGCACCCCTGCCTCATAGTATATTCTCAACAAATTGTTGAATTAATGATTGTGCAACAGTCTAGAGTTTGAAGAAACTTGGAATCAAAAAAAATTTTTACAAAAAGTAAACAAATTCCTTGAAGGCATAATTTTTAAAAATCTGGTGCACTTTTTTCTTGTTGGTAACTTTAGGGAAGCTGTATAATAAACACTTCCTTCAATGCCGTACCCCAGGATTCCCCCAGGACCCTCCTCACTTCACTCCCAGCTGGTTCCCATTGCTCCGGACCACAGTCTGGTCTTGGTTCTTGGCCCTGGTCCTGCTCTTAGAATAGCCAGAGGGCTTGGCTGCCCTGACTGGCCCTCAGTGCTCTCTAGCCCACTCTACGCTCAGGCATTGCCCCAGGCTGCCTCTTGTGGGACTGACTCTCTGTACTAGCACTGCCTGCCCCACCCCAGGACCTGAACCGAGTTCCTGACCTCCCAGCCCATGCCCAAGCCAGGCCCAACCCAACTCCCCTCGGTGGCATCAGAATTTGGACACCATCCTTAAGGCTCTCTAATTTGACCCTGCTATTCCCTCAAGTTAGCACCCCTCTCCCCAAAAAAGAAATGGAAAGAAACCTACAGAGGTAGCTCCTCACCACCCATTCTTCCTTTCCTTCCTCATTCCTCTCAGTAGTGGTGACTTTTCAACCTTCTTTCTCCTCAACCTCTCTGGGGCTCTCATACACTAGACAAACTAGACTTGAAGAATCGCTCCTACTCCTAAAAGCCCCCACAGCTACTCCCATGCCCTTCCTCCCAATCATTCTGGAAAAATCTTACCCTCCCCCAACACGGCTCCTCCCCCCTTCCCAGCACGCTTGAGACCCCTGCTTCTCGCCTGTGCACACAGTCTTCTGGGGAGTAAGTCTTGTCTCCTCCCTGGCAATAGCTTCTATCCTCCCCAGGCCTGCACTCCTCTTCTTCTGGAAGGGGCAGGAAGGAGAAATCACATATATACTTTTGTTTTCCCATCATCCCACTGAGGGACCTCTCCTAGCATCCTAGTCCTATGGCCTCAAACATTTCTCTTAACCAAAGAGAGACTCTAAGTCTGTACACCTATCTCACAGAGTTGTTAACACGAAGGAATTTTTGAAATGTAAGCTATTACTATCACAGTATATAAGACCTAATAGCACTTAAATTCCAACTAAAGACAGATGCACAGAATTTGCAAGCAGAAGGCCTGGGTTCTAACTCAAGCTTTCACACCAACTAACTGTGTAGGCTCACACCCTTTTCTCAACCACCCCAGGGTACAGTACCCCACTGCATATAAATCACCGTATTCTTCCCAACAGAAGACCAGGAGCCTGATCAGACGAGGGCATGGGGTCCTTTCCAGCTCTGGACCAATTCACAATTCTCTAAACATAAATAAGAATTTAAACAAGGGCTAAGAGAAAGGAAAAATCTTAAGGGTCTTGAGGTCATTGTGCAATGGGAGAAGTCTTCCTGACCAAGGGACGTGCTGAGGCTGAAGGAGGGACAGGCACACGTTTTAGGGAGGGAAGGAGCACAAGCAAAGCCACAGAGGTGGGGACAGAAAGGCAGTGGGCAGTTGTGTTTCTGAAGGCTCAGATCACCTTGGTGTCTCTCTGGGGGCTTACCTTGGCCAAGTGAGTCTTTGATACAGGACTACAGTAACATCTTTCCAGGCCATAATGACCGTCTTTAGTCTCCCTCTTCCCATTCGTGGGGGAGGGCTCCTGGAAACCATGATTATATAAGATGACCCCACCCCTCTGACTGTTCTCACAGGCTCAGGAAATGAGAGTGACCAGCTGGTGATCAAGAGCTAGTTCTTCAAATAGCCAACAAGTGATGCAAATTGAGATGTTGACCTAGACTGAGTTCAGGCCTCCTTCAGATACAATCTTCCAGAACGAGGGAGGGCCTGGGTTCAGGTTCACATTCACAAAGGCTAAAGGACATATGCAATTTATCTGCAGGGTGAGGGGCAACCATTCATTTATTCGACAAATATTTATCATGCATCTTCTATGAATCAGACCCTGCATTAGATGCTACTAGTAAAACGGTGAACGAGACAGAAAAACAGTCTCTGTGTTCATGGAGCCTGTATTCTAGTGAAGGAAACAAATAAAAAAATCAGTAAACAAATTAAGGAAATGAAATTGTGATTAGGAGCTAAGAAGAAAACAAACAAGAAGCTAAGATGGAAAAGCAGTGGGAGAACCTACTTTAGCTACAATGGGTAGAACAGGTCTGGCTGAACAACAGAAGTTAAGCTGAGAACGGGTGGTTACAAGGGGACAGCTCTGTGGACAGTAGCAAAGAACATTCCAGGCACAGGGAACAGCATGCAGCAGGCAAAGGGAACAGCATGTGGTGGAAAAGAGCTCGGTGTGTTCCAGACACTGGTGGAAGGCCCAGGTTGGATGATCGTGGAAAAGATGAGATAAGTGGCATCAGATGAAGAGATGTTGGCAGAAGCCAAATCACGTAGCACCTTGTAGATCATAAAAGGCATTTGTGTTTTATTGTAAAATGTTATTTTATTTTATTTTATTTTATTTTATTTTATTTTATTTTATTTTATTTTATTCTAAATATAAAGAAAACATACTGACGGTTTTAAGCCAGAGAGTGGCATTTTTAAGCAGACTGCTCTGGGGCTATCTGGAAAGAGTCTGGAAGGGAGCAGAAGCAGGGGATCAGTTAGGAGCCTAGAGCAGTGGTCCAGGTGGGAGATGAGGATGGCCTGGACAAGGATGTGACAGCAGAGCTGGAAAGAAGTACACGGGTTCAAGCTGGAATTTGGTGACAAACTACAAAAACATGCTGCAATTGCTGTAATTAAATAGTAAAAAGCTTTAAAAACAGGGCAAAGAAAGAAAGGACCATCTCAGTACATTGTACTAAAGTAAAGTAGGAAGGAGCCTTAACATCTCATTTTATAGAAAGGGAACAGAGGCCCAAAGGGTTGGAATGATTGGTTCCAAGATACTTGGCTGACTCCCGGCAGAGCCAGGATCCCAAGCCAGGATCCCAGCCTTCAGCCTAGCCGTCCCACTTCCACCGTCACGACCCCAAGCAGGAGACCTTGGGTTGCTCCATGCGCGTGGAAGCCTAGTCACTCCCCTGCCCAGCCCAGCAGACAAAACCGTGTCCCTGAGCCTTTGACAGGGGAGGAGAATACGATGATGGCGAGCTCCATTACTAGGTGCTGGATACTGATCCTAATGTTTGCACAAATAGTTCATTTAATCCTCACAACTACCTTGTGAGATGGGTACTGTTTTTAAACTCATTCCACAGACCAGTAAAATAAGGCACAAAAAAAGCTAAACGAGCCATTTCGCAAGCCCCAAGCAAACCACGTACTGCCTCCACGCACTCTCCAGCTGCCACATCCGCTTGGCGCCGGGAGAGGTCAGGCTCCTTGGGTCCCCACAGCATCTGCTCTGCTCGTCTCCCATTACCTGTTGGGTGCGGGTGATATTTTCCTTTTTAGCTACATGCCAGGAAATTTCCTGTGGGTGATTATATGGGAATAATTAGTCTTTATGTAAGCGCTGCCTTGCAGGATATGAAAGACATAACTTGCAGGCAGCCAGAGAACCCAGGAGGCTGCTCGTAATCACAAGGTTTCATTGTCTCCAGGAGTAGTTATGGATTTCAGCCACAAATCACCACTTCAATTGGGTCTACATACCTTAGCTTCTATAGCGAATTTCTAGGGAAAGATGAAGGAGGAAGGGGCAGCATCCTGGGGTTCTTTTTCCCTGCTGGAAGCTTCTCATCAGGAGTGGAAGGCAGATGCTGTTTCCTGCGGAATCAATGTCATGGCCTAATCACAGCCCTCTGAGTCCTGGGACGTGGGGACCAAGAGGGACCTTACGGAGTCTTAATTCAGGCTCTTCAGGTGGCATATAACGGGTGCCCACTTCAAACCACCTGACTTACAAAAGGGGATCGGGGTATTTCCGGCCTCAAGAAAAGAAGTTCAAGCAAGCCTCAAGCCAGACTCCTGCCTAGAACTGAAAGTTATCAGCATTCTCTCCCTTGATTTGTCATAAGTTCAGTGTAACTGTATCAGTTACAGTGATAATAGCAATTCTCTAACCTATGTGCGTAACCCTCCCCAAAACCCGCACTGCTCCACCACATCCTCTCCCTCACCACCCCCTGCTCCCAACACCACCGCTCTCCAAAACCGGACAGTGCTCGGGTTGTCCGATACTACGTAACAACTACGCCAAAAGTTAGCAGCTTAAAACATCAATCATTTTATTACATTTCATGATTTCCTGGGTCAGGAGTTCTTCCTTTCTGTAGGGTTTCAGCGGAGGTCACCTGGTGGTAGCCAGCTGGGAGGCGGGCTCGTGTAGAGGCTCAAGACCGTTTCACTCACAGGTCTGGTGCCTTGGGGGCATTGGCTGGAGGGTGGGGCTCAGCGGACACAGTCCGCTGAGCCCCCACCCATGGCCTCTCAGCATGGCAGCCTTGGCGTCGTTAAGTTTCTTCCACTGCAGCTTGAGGTTCCCCAGAAACCCGGGTGGAAGCTGCAAGCCTTCTTGTGATCTCGCCTCAGGGACCTCAAAACAATGCTTCTGCCACATGAAACAAGTCACCGAAGCCAGCTCAGATGCAAAGGGAGGTGAATTAGACTCTCCTTCTCCTAATTACTAATACTAATTAGTACTAATTAATTTGTGGCCCTCTTAACCTCCTACAGACAGGTTGCTAGACAGTACCTAAGTATTTCCTACTCGCTTAGATCCAAGGGAAAGGTAAATGAGAAATGGAAACAAACATCGGATCAAATGGTTTAGGGGACCGGGAGGCGTCATGATGGGCCATGATGGGATTTGTCTAGGTGGCTCAGGTGGAGACCGGCCCCCGTCAGTCCTCTCCTTTCACCAATGGGCGGTAGCTTCAAGAAATGATGAAGAAAGGATGATCCGCAAAGCGGAGGAGAATATCAAGCCTACCTCTTAAGGTTGCGAAGACTGAATCGATTTTATAGATGCAAAGCACTTAGAACAGCCTGTGGCACTTAGTAAGTGCCCTGTTAGTATTCATCATCATCATCATCCTTGATAGACCACACGAAAACACTTCCTAACCTTAACTAGGCATCAAAAATTAACTCCTCAGTGGCTGATTTTTCAGGACTATACTGGAAAGCAAAGGAAGGAAGAAACGCAGTTTACAACCACTTTGTCTATATGCCAATTACCAGGCTGAATTCATTCGGGATTCTCAAAGTAAATAAGTTTCATTTCAATGTGTTAATGAAAATAATAGTGCCATTGTAAAGCTCTCAGGTTGTCTGTCCCTACATGAATTGCAGGAATGATCATATTCCACGAAGAGTTGGTGATCAAAGTGACCATTTTGTGCCAGTGACCACTCTTCTTACAATCCAGAGAGTTCCAGAGAGAGAGACTTGTTACAAGCTGACCGCACAGGAACAAGTAACCTCCTCTCCACCAGTCATCAAAAGCTGGGGCTAGCCTGATGTCACAGCTTCAAAGAACCAGCCCGGGAGAGTATTAGAATCAGCTTTAGGTGTCCTGCCAGACGGGCGTACCCTGAGTTACATGAAAGTGTTGTACAAGCTTTTCACACCAGTGGTCTTTCTTTATAGAAATAAATACTGATACCAAGGCACTTGGGAGTTTGTGGGGCCTTAAAACCTAATGATGGAACCCAGAAATTTCACTTCCTAAAAGCAGAAAATTCCTCCAGCTTACTGGAAGAGAGAAGGTTTGACATCAGGCATGCCCTTCTGGTTTATTACCTTGGCGAGGTGTAGGAATAGTTTCAGGACATCCAAAGAACACTTCCTATTATTCTGGCTCTTAATCCACAGGTCAGGGTATCCATGTGAAAGTCCTGCCAACTATTAATAATATCTATCCCAATTATGCATTATAAATATGACCCTCGTACACTGTTGGTAGGAAGGTAAATTGATGCAGTCACTATGGAAAACAATAGGGAGGTGCCTTAAAAAATTAAAAATAGAACTACCATCTGATCCAGCAGTTCCGCTTCTGGGTATATATCTGAAGGAAATGAAATCGTTATCTTGAAAAGGTAACTATAGCCCCATGTTCACTGCAGCATTATTCACAATAGTCAAGATATGGGAACAAGTAAGTGTCGGTTGATGGAAGAATGGATAAAGAAAATTATATGTAAGGAATATTATTCAGCCCTAGAAAAGAAGGAAACTCTGCCATTTGTAACAACATGGATGAACCCTGAAGGCATTATGCTCAGTGAGGTAAGTCAGACAGAGAAAGCAAAATATGAACTCACTTGTCTGTGAAAGCTAAAAAAAAAAAAAAAAAGCCAAACTCAGAAACAGAAAGTAAAATGGTGGTTACCAGGGGCTGGAGGGGGTGGGAAGGGGGAGATATTGGTCAAAGGTACAAACTTTCAGGTATAAGACAAGTTCTAGGGATCTAATACACAGAATGGTGACTACAGTTAACATACTTGTAAGTTGCTAAAGAGTGGATCTTAAAAATTCCTAACCACACACAAATTACACTTATGTGAGGTGATGGATATGTTAACAAACTTTACTGTAGCAATTATTTTGTAATGTATACATGTATCAAATCATCACATTGCACACCTCAAACTTACACAATGTTATATGTCAGTTAATTCTCTATCAAGCTGAGGGTGGAAAGGAAGTAATCAATTGCTCAATAACCACCTGTGACTAGTGGCTACCATATTGAATCACACAGATATAAAAATCTTGCATCATTTCATAGACAGTGCTGTGAAAGAGCTATAGCATTTGGATCCGCAGGCCCAGGGTGTCGTGGAACACCCATGGCTGAATGTATCTAGGGAGAGAGGGGCGCTCCTCTGTTCCCTACACCTGGAATGCCGTTGAGGAACCTCTGAGCTCCCTTCTGAAAGACGCCAGGAGGAACTGCGCTGGCCCTTGGGGCCGCCAGCGACACCTTGTGGTAGCCAAAGCAACCGCAGTTAAACATCCCCTCTCCTTGGAGAGCTGAGCTGCGTTTCTGATCTTCTGTCCTCTGAGCACATGTAACCAGAACCCACCCACTGTGCTTAAGGGAGATTACAACATTATCAAATACCCATGCAGCAGGGGCTGTGCTAAGTTTTTCCAACGTGTTTTCTCACCTAATCAGAACAACAACCTTATGGGGTGGATGCTATTGGTATTATCCCTGTTTCAGAGATGAGCGAACTGAGGTTCGGGACCACTGAGGCTCATGAATAGGGAGGCTGGGAAGAAGCCTGTTCCAGTGCTAATAAATCAGGTTTCATAGTCATGTAATTTGAGTTTTCAAAGAAACGTGACCTCCTTCCTGCTCCAAAATGGTGCAGCTGGATACTGTAGAGCATATACAAACACAGAGCACAGGAGGAATGTTGCAGGTGTTAATTTTCTGTGTCCACCCTTTCATCTCTTATGGGGCTGCCTTCTCATCACACTTTTGTTATTCACAGCAGTAAATCACACCTCCCTGTTCACAGATCCCTAACCCCAAATGAATACATTCAAAGACCGTTCTTCAGCAAGACTGCACAGTTTAGAAAATAGATTCCATTAAATTTGAAATAATAAACTTGCTACTAACATATTACACTCCGCTTAAGAAAGTCAAAGCATGTCCATGCTGGGTTCATTTGTCAGCCATTTCAGAGACTTTTTATACATGTATAACTCAGGAACAAAATTATAGTATTACTTGCAAAGGTTTTTCAAGGTCTCCCATTGCCAATTTTTTTTTTTTAATTTTTTTTGCAACTCAGACATTGACTTCTGCTGCATGTCAAGTGTGCTTTTCGTGGGCTTCCACCACCTGTCAATCATTCTGAGTCCTTAATTAGGGCTCTTCCAAGGAGACTCTGACATCCCAGAGAGTAATGGTTCCACACGGCTTCTCGTCCTATTTCCCAAATTAAAAACCATGTCAGCAGACACGGTCAAAAGAGGCACTTGCTCTTTCTTGGGGAGATATTTTAAAGGGCAGGTTTTTAAAGTGCGGGTAGGGGGAATGGAGTGAGCTTCGGGAATGCTGAGTCGTCGGAAGCAGGGTGGTAGGAGCTTGCTGTGCTGACAAAATGGTGTCCAGAGCCCCACTCCGGCCAACAGCAGCTAAATGTTGTTCTGATGATTTTGTGTGGCTGAAAACTTATAGGTGTTGCCTCCTGAAAAGCAATACTCAGCAAAGACAGCACCGGACCCTGCTGAAAGGGCTTCCAAGCACCAGCTGTGTCCACAGCTGCTCAGCCTCCCAACTTCCCTGATGAACCAGCATTCTTGTTTTGGGCAAGGATTGTTCCACGTTGCCTCTGGTTCAGAAAAGACAGTGGGATCCAAGGGGAGGGATGTGAGCAGAAAGAAGCAAAGGGCAGGTGGGGCTAGCCGGATAGGGAGAGAATGGTTTGTAGTAGGAAGAACATGGTGCTAGGACCTAGGAGAGGTAGCCTGCTTTCTTACTGGAATGACACCCTGGTTTCTGGAGGTCACACCGGCTACTGAAAAAGTCAAAGCATCAAATGCCACCCTAGAAGTGTGTGGTCCGTGCCCCATCAAGTCTTTTTGGAACCCTGACTCAACTGGCCCCACTTCTCTCTTCATTTATGGGAGATAGGTGGAGGCCAACCCTCCTATCTGCTGCAGCCGGCCCCACTCAACAACTCAGTTTCTTGCATTGCTGTGACTGCACCTCCAAACACCAGGTGCTCCTGCTGCTTCAGGCCCTTCTCCCCGGGGCAGGAGGGGAGGGCCAACCCGTCTTCCTGCCTTGGCATCCCAGGGGCTACCGCCTCTCTGTCACTGCCGGGGGGCAAAAATGGCTTTCTCTATTTCCTTTTCTCCCATTACAGCAGCTATAACCTTGCGAAGAATTCAGTGGAATGGAGCATTCTCTAACACTAGGCACTTCAAAAAGAAAAGAAGTCCATTTATGCAGCAAGGGTGGGCCGGGCAGCAGGGGCTCATGGCTCCTCCTGGGCCACGGCTCAGCCGGGGGCCGAGCATCTTTCCCATGTGACAGTGTGATCGTAACACTACCCGAGCCTCCCCGGTGTGTGATCCGAGGCAGACCCCAGCCCACCGCTGCCCACCAGAGCCAGACCAGCGTCTCCTCTCTCTCTCAAGGCCGTCACACCAGAAGGAAGGACTGAACCCTCGTTGCTCTATTTCCTTGTAGGATCAGGCAGAGCCATTACTGTGTCTTACATTGGGAGAAACATTGAATCAGTCAAAACCTTCTCTGGCTGAATCCCACTGAGCTTGACAAGTGTAATTCTTGATTCATGCCACGTCTTGGGTCAAACTGTAGTCACTCTTTGAACGCTGGCCTTGACTTTATTTGGGGGTGAAGATGAACAGCTGAAACCTCTCTGACCTTTTCCGTGTAAACCTACCTAGAACTCTGTGGGCTGGGAGAAGCTCCCTGTACTTCCAGAGACATCTATGCTTTGAGGTTCTTTAAAAGTATCAATAAGAAATGATAGCTGTACTAGTCACTAAGGAAGCAATTCCATACATGATCTTGTTTACTCTTCCCCCAGGACACCATGCCCTCCATCCTCCACCTACTCCAACTCCTGCGCTACCACCAAATGCTGAGCTCTGGGGGAAGAAGTACAATAAATATCCCCACTTCGCAGAGGAAGAAGGAGGAGCTTGGATGAAGAAACTTGCCCAGGTCACATGCAGGATTGGGCCCGAGGCCTGTGGATTCCAAAGCCTGCACTCATCAGCAATATGCTTCTATTGCCTCGAGTAAAATAAAAGACCTGTGGTCAATCATTGGAGTGTTTAAACTAAGGTTTTCTCTTTTAGTTGTTTATTTTAACCTCCAGAAGCTCTAGATCTGGAAGGGACCAAGAGCTGATTTTTGTATGTTTCCTTTCTTTAAAGAAGAAACTGTCACCTCTGAACCCTTGGATCAATTCAGGTCTAAAAGAATAAGGTATTATGATTCGCCAGGTCAGCTGCTAGGCTCAGCCTGGGGACAGTGATGGGGAGAGGGAGAGTCCCTCGTTGACACAAAGGAAATGTGAGACAACTGTGCTGGGCAGCTCCAAGCCATGGCTGCTTGCATCTATGGTTTAGGCCAGTTCCAGAATCTCCATGAATATACACATTCATTATTTCTTGGGGGAAGGAAAGTGATTATCTATCTGCATGCCTGGGACTGCTCACCCCGCAGAATCTGAGTCTATAAATAAAGCTGGTCACCTCCATCAGACAGCCAAGCCTTCATCTAGCTTGACATATTAAATATCAACAAGGCTAAAAAAGAAGCACGAGGAAAGCTCCTGCCAATCCTCTGATTCAGCGTGTTACTCACCAGCCGTGACTAGGCATCTACATGGGCCACCGAACACCATCCTACCTGGGTTATTCTGCAGCAAGGACCTAGAGGGTGGAGCCTCATGGAATCAGGATTACAGTCCACAAAAGAAGAGTCTCTCCCACAGCCCGGGTGGTTACCTTTAATGTCATAATAATGATAGCTACCAACACTGAGCATGTACCGCGGGCCAGACACTGAGCTCCAAGCTTTGCATGCGCCGTCTTATTTAAAATTTACAATGACCCTGTGAGGTAACTGCCATTACTGTCAGCATCCCCATTCCACAGATGAGAACATTAAGGCTTATTGAAGCTGGGCTGGTGACCCTGGGTTTGGCTCTCCATATCTGTTCTGTTCCCTTCCCTGCACCGCTATGTGTCCCTGGGACACTGGCCTCTGTGACTGTATCCACGGGGCCTTTTTGCCATGGTTCCAGCTGAGTTGGGCCAATGGGAGGCAGTGGCCTGAGATGGGAAGCCAGGATAAGAAAAGGATGGGCATTTCTCCCCCCACCCCTGCCCCACCTCCTCCTTCCCTGCCTGGTCTGTTTGGGCAGTGGTTGCTTTCCTCTCCCAGGGCCACACCTCTGGTCCAGTGGACCCCCCCGCCCCACCCCCCAGCAGCACTACAGCCCTTCCCAGGGTTCAGGGAACCCTGTTCCTTCCTCTTGTCCCTTCAGGCAGAAAGGTGATAATGGCTTCCCCTGTGGTTAGTCGCTGGGGGCTTTATCATCCCTCACGGGTTACCTTAACCTTCCTACACCCCTAAAAATAATCCTTGTTAAACTCTTCACTTAAATTCCTTGAGTGTACCATCGCATTCCTGCCAGGACCCTGGCTGAGGCAGAAACTGAATTTCTTGCTCAAGTTAGCACAACTAAATATGGTAAAGCTGGGATTAGGAATCTTGGCAGTCTGACTCCAGAACTCACACTTTAAACCACTCTCTCCTCTGGTTAAACACCAGATAAGGCCACCAGTGACAGGGAAGGGAGTCCAGCTCCTGATTTCAAATCCTCGGTCCTTTCCCAGATGCTGTCCCTTAGGCAAACATGGTTCATAGTCAGGGCTATGTCCTGGACCCCGCTTTCTCCCCAGACTGTCAGAGTCACCCCCGCATTCCCCCGAATGTTCAGGGCCACTGTGAGAATGACCTGGCCGGAGCTTGGCAGGGGAAGCCTTTCTCTGAGCCAGGCCAAGCCCATTCTCTTGTGTCACCAACAGGAAGCCCAATTCATGGCCCCGTGGGATGGAGGTGAGGCTCCTGCGCTCTGCCGGCCCCTCTGCTGTCCTCCCCTTCCACGCTCTGGGAAAGTCCAGATCACCAGCAGCGCCTTGGTGGGTTCCCCTTCTCTCCCTGTCTATGAGCTCCCGCTTCAGCTGAAATGACTCACTTTCTGCCCCCACTCTCCGCGCATATCCCAGAATGTGTTCTGGGTCACATTGACCCCAACGTGGAACTTAGTCTTATGCTGATTTCACACTTTTTCACAGGACCTGTGTATATTTGGTAGACTTTTCATTGAAGCAATGCAAACAACTTCAATCAAACCTTAAACATCCTTCTCTTTAAAGCAACTTCAGACACTCTGGCACCATGGATCTGTCACTGGCTTCTTCTCCCCACACACAGCCCGGCTTGCCCCTGTCTTACAGTCTTCTCTCTTCCCTTTCTCTGCCTGTCCTCTTCTCAAGAATAAAAAGCAAAGTTGGCAGTTTAACTGTCTTCTTTCTTTTTTTTTTTAACAATTTATTTAGTTATTTTTTAACTAACCTCTAGGTTCATTGTGGGGCTCGAACTCATGACCCTGAGATGAAGAGTTGCACGCTCTACCAACTGAGCCAGCCGGGTGCCCCTGTCTTCTTTCTTGCTTTGGCTCCTGCACCTTCTTCAACACATAGCAGTTTTTCAATGCACTCACTTTAACAAAACTCCCTCCATAAGAAAAATTCTGAGAGCAGCTGCTAAGTCGGTAGTCTCTATGTCACGCATCATGGTAGAGAGCCACGTCTATGGTGCAATCGGGAGCCGCTTCCCCTGCACTGCGCAGACTAGAAGTCTGCAAAAAGGTGTACACGATTTCACTGCGAGCAAAGAGCATGAATTGTGAAGGCATCCGAAGGTGCAAAACACCAGAGAGGCTGGTAGAAAGCAAAGAGCCCAGGATTCAGCCCAGGGACCTTGTTGGGGCCCGTGTCTTCCACTAACTAGCTGTGGAATCAGGTCAGCTACATCCTCTTTCTAAGATTTCATTCCTACCAAAATTGAGAGGCATCTACTAAATCAGTGGTTCTCAAAGTGTGGTCCTAAGACCAGCAGCATCAGCACCACCTGGGAATGTGTTAGAAATGCAAGTTCCCAGGCCCCACCCAGACCTACTGGACCAGACAGTCAGAGGGTAAGACTCAGTCATCTGTGGTCTAAGCAGCTCTCCAGGCGATTCTAGTGCACACTAAAGCTTAGGAATTGTTGTTCTCAAATATTGTTCTCAAGCTGTTCTCTCACTAGCCTCCTTGTATGGTGCCCTTTGGTGGCCATTTCTCCCCCCCCCCCCCCCCCCCCCCCGCCCCCAGATAGTCCAGAGCCCTCAGACTCTCTTTACACCCCTTCCCAGAAACATGGCATGTTCTTAAGACATTTACACCTGTTCTGCCCTCTGCCTCGACTGCCCTTCCCAGTGGCTTCTTCCCCTCTCTCAGGTGACCTCACTATATAGAGTAAGGGCCTTCTAATAGTCTTTATCCCAGCACACTATGGATTTCCTTTATAATATCAATTATCTTCTATTATCATTTCATTTGCATAGTTTTGGTCTCTCTCTCCCCACTAAAATGTGAGCTCATGAAGCAGGGACCGTATCTATCTTATTTGCTGCATCCCCAGAACTTAACAGTGTGCCCGCATGGCCAGAACTGTCCAACAGAAATTTCTGTGATGATGGAAATGTTCTATATGCACTCTGTCCAATATGGTAGCCCCTAGACACAGGAGGCTACTTAAGCACTTGAATAAGGCTAGTATGACTGAGAAACTGAATTTTAATTTTTAATTTCATTTTAATTCATTTAAAGTTCTTCTTCCTACCACAGTGAACAGCTCCAAGCACTCAAAAAATAAAAGTGCATCAAATAGATGAATGAATCTCTTATCAAAAGCACTAAGAATGTTATTAAATATCTTGTCATTGATTTGTAAAAATACTTTCATGGACTTTGATTCATACAACTACCTTACCTGCTAAAAATTAGTGTTCCATACTATTTTAGGTAGAAACTGTCTTCTTCATTTCAATGAAATTATTTTCTAGCTATCACCAGCAATCTGGTAGAAACTTTTGGGTGGGAGTGGGAATAAAAAGGTAGAAACTAGGCATGTTAAATTGGTCTTAAAGGTAAAATTGAGTCATTCCTTTCCTACGAGCTTTGGGGTGAGGGACCAGAACGAATGATCAGTGATCTCCTTCTACCTTTGATGGACTCTTGCTTACAACCCTAGCAAGGCTGCATATCAACTCTAGAACTGCTGCGGATAGAGGAAACGGGGTCTCCCCTTTGGCAGAGGAAATATGGGAAGGTGGAATGGAAAGAATACAATCAAAAGTACTTGGATTACAACACATCTTAGAAAGTCCCTTAACCTCTCTGGAGCCTCCACTTCCTGCTCTATAAAATGGAGATAATAGTGCCCCCCTCAAATAGCTAAATATGTCACATTCTTGGTGCGCAGAATGCCTTAGTTCTCTTCTTTCATGGCCAAAAATGTAACAAGTCCCAAGAGAAATCTATCTGCTGGAAAGGTGGTTTTCTCTCTCTGAAATACTCCCACCCTCCGTACTTTTTGGACATAGTCAGCCTTCAACCAACCTTACCCTAACCCTGTTTTGCATGTTTCTTTGTCTGTAAGACTCAGGTGTATATAATTTTACATTTTGGGGAATATTCATCATTATTTTGGTTAGTACTGGGTGGCTAGAAATACTGTAAAATCCCCTTTATCAGATGTCCTGGAATATATCCACAGCCCAAACTTCCTTTTCTTGAAAATAAAGGGGTTAGGCTAAAAATGAGATCCAAGGATGCTTTCAGCTCTAAAATTGCTATATCCTCTGGCTACAGAGATTCTCACAAGGAAGCATGTGGCCTAAATGCATCATCTTCATTATTAGAGATATCATAGTACTAAATGGGCTCTGATATCCTGAAATACTCCCGCAATTTAAGAGTAGATCACAGTCTCTTCCTTTGCTTTGTACCCACAACCTTACTTTCCCTCTCACTGTCTTCATCTGGGCTGTCCCCAAAACAGAACCTGAGACAAAGCCTTAAATGAAGCAGTTTGTTTGAAAACGTGATCTCAGGGATAGAAGTATAAGGCAGAGGAGTGAAAAGTGAAAGGGGGACAGGATTATCAAGGATGTGTTAACAGGTTGGCCATTGATGCAGGTGACTAGAAGCCTCTCCCACCAGATCTCCAAGGAGCCCTGAAAATTGCAACTCCAAAAGAGGAAAGCACTTATCAACCCTCATCCCCACTGGCCAAAGGTGGCCCTACAGATGCCAACCCCCTCATATGTGTGAGTCGCACATACCCGAGCATGGATCTGACTCCCAAGGTGTGGTGCCAGGACACTCCAGCATCCGATAAATGAGAGGCCAAGCATAAGGGTCATCCCCGTCAAGTTGCATCCATGCAAAGCTGATTAAAGTGCACAGGCCCGGTGACCACAGAAGAGGCATGAGCAGGAAGATCTGGAGTGTTGCACAGACGGTGTCTTCGGATACAATCCATTTCTCACACTTGTTTGTGCCTCTCTTTAAATTCACTCTACCATAGTCCCCTTCAAGCTGGCAGTCAGCCATAATCTCTGCAAAAACGATTGCTGCTGTTACATCTTCCTCCTCCATTTCCCATCTAGATTCCTCTCACCCTTGGCCAGCATTCTGCCTGGTCTAGGTTGCTTGCGTGGAGGGTGACCTTGAGTATGAGAATTTCAGCACAATCCACAGATGAATCTCCTAAAACACTATCATAGAGACATTTCTGGCTTTCACAAGATCCCTTGTGTTGATGATTGACTGACCTGACCCAATCATTTTCCTCATTTTCTTTGTTCAAAGCTTCCAATGCAGTCTAAAAACACCGGCCAATTCAATCCTTACAATCACCATAGCTCCTATAGTGCTTAAGGACCATAGCTACCACACAACCCAATACTTTGCCTTCTGCTTGCAGGTAAGAGTCTTAGTCACTGTGATGCTGCTGGCCAGGTATCACCACTCCACCTACCACCAATAAGAGGGTCCTTATTATCTCTGTCCAGGGAGGGATCACTCTTCAAAATTTCAGTCCCAACTATTGCAGCCTGGGTTCCCTGAAAGCAGAGCCTGAGACAAAGTCTTGCATGCAGGTTGCAGCAAAATAGGAAAAGAAGAAAGAGAATACAAGGATGGGTTCTCAAGGCACACTGCAACTGACAGCCCAGTACTCCATCCTAAGAGACATTCTGAGGAGCCCTCGTGACTGTATCAGAGAACCAGCCATATGAGCAATGAATGGTGGGAGACTTTACCCATCAGTCTCCATCCCCGTTGGCTAAGGCCCACTGGATTAGCTCCCCCGTGCTTCCAGGCCGTCCATGTGTGAGTGCACTCTCAACTTTTAAAATGTGGCAGCTGGCTATAATGGGATAGATTTTCTCATGACATTACGCAAATTTCACATCACAAATATTCTGTTTTTATTTCAGAACCAAACGTAAGTATTTTAAGCTATAAAATTATCTTAGATCACTGTGATAAATTTGAATTTACTACTTAAGAATTGCAAACTATTTCTCCAGTAAATGATAGATGCTAACTCCAAACAATTTTGAATAACTGGATTGTCTGTTGAACACTACCTATTGAAGCAAGGTGTTTATATGGCCACAGGTATTCATTCAACGATTTCCGGATATAATTCAATATGTAGTCATCTTCTCTCTGGGCTCCTCACCTTGGAGCCCTTGGGAGATGGACTGTCTGCCTTGTATGGACTGAATGTTTGTATGTCCTCCCCAAAATGCGTATGTTGAATCTCTTACTCTCAGTGTGATGGCATTAGGAAGTGGGGCCTTAAGGAAGTAATTAGGTTTCAATTAGGCCCTAAGGGTGGAGTGCCATGATGGGATTAGTGCCCCTATAAGGAGACAGAGAGACACTTTAGCTCTCTCTCTTTACCATGAGAGGATACAGCAAGAAGGCTGCCATTTGCGAGCCAGAAAGAGGGTTCTCACCAGAACCCACCATGCTGGTATCCACATCATGGACTTTACAGCCTCCAGAATTGTGAGAAATAAATGTTGCTGTTTAAGCCACCAGTCTAGGGTTTTTGTTACAGCAGCCCAAGCTGACAGACAGAACCCCAAAGCCAATGTTCACCATGGGATGATACAGTAAAAATTAAATACTTTAAAAATTGAGAAAAAATTATGGCCAAAGTGCTATACAGTTTCCACAGCATGAAAAAATAATCAACACAATTGTTATTGGAGTTCTTGTTTTATGTTTCTGTTGTCAAGGATAATTATCTGCCAACAGCAGAGTCACTGGTGACCTAGGGTGCCTCCCTCATTGAGATTTGGCATGAATTCAGTGAGTTTTCCCTGGTAAAGCATTGAGCACAGCATTCATCCCACAGCAACAGTTCAATAAATGTTCATGATTTTATTAGCACTAAATAGAAATAAATGTGAATTGCACTAACATTTTTTAGTTCACATTTTATTTATACAGCATGAACTCACCTATTCAATGAGTCCCCATAACTGAACTTTAAAAAGACCCTCATTGTTTAGAATAGAAAGTAAGTAAGACCTTAATTCATTTATTTGCAAAAATTTTTCTCAGCTACTTTTGATCAACTCCTGGCCTTGAGTATGAACAGAAATGTGTCCTGAGGAGCATCATCCTCCCGGTAAAGATTCAAAGTTTGCCAAGTGCTGACACCATTCTATTTTAATCTAGTAATACCTAATGAACAAGAATCCACTTTCATAACCAAAGAAAATATTATTAGAATAAAGCTCATGGGGCCTTAATGTGTGCCTTACTTAATTTCATATCCTACTCTCTGCAAGAAATTTGGAGGATACGGGCTAGTGGAGACATTTAGAAAGGTCTTGGTCAAATGGACCACCAGGCTCCATTAACTGTTTTTATAGATATCTAAAATTTTAGGAAGATGTGGAGGGGGGATGTGAAAAGCTGTGATTTCTCTTTATAACAATGACAGAGAGAAGAAAACAATGGACATAACAGTGAACATTTGGCCATTTAACCTTAGTCAAGTGAAATTAAATATAGAAAATATGTGTGCGCTATAATGAATGACACAAAAATACTAATTAAATTCAAGAGAATTGAACTGAACAATTCAGGTCACTTTAATCAATTTAGGTCATTACAGCAAGTGTATTCTTTCCCATTATTTCTCACACTACCACCTAGTATTCACAGTAATTCAGTCTTACTGTCTAATTATAAAAGCTCACAACTTTTGCTTTGGCAGCAAAGGCAAAGAGAGGAAGATCTTCTCCAATCCCTCAGAGTGCAGGGATGTAACATTAGCCTATGTGCATTGTGTTTACAGAGACTTTTCCCCTTTCAACTCTCATTTCATTTACATCATACATAAGTGTCTTGAGGTAACTGGGCAGTCACAGACAATCAAACGCCAGATAAATCTGAATGAGAAAAAAACAGCAAACAGCTTATTCATTCAAATACAACCTTGGGATTTTCACAAGCTCTTTTCTTTCCCTTTATTCCTTTTTTTTTTTTTTTTTTATGTAGGCTACACTCGGGGCTTGAACTCACAACCCTGCAATCAAGACCTGAGATCAAGAGTCGGACACTTAACTGACTGAGCCACCCAGGTGCCCCTCCTCTTTATTTCTTTGAAACAGCTATGAAAAATTGTAGCTAAAGAGAGGTAACAAGATAGCATGTAAATTATAATCCTGCTTTTGTGTACAAATAAAAGTAGGTATACAGAACATATCATAAATACACAGAGGAAAAGATGAGAAATATAGAGCCCAAAATGTTCATGGTTGTCTCTGGGGAGTGGAACTAAAGGGATCATTATTTTCTTCTCGTGCTTTTCTGCATTTCCTCAATCCTACATTGTTGCCCTGAGCCCTCCAGAATCTGGCCTTGGGTTGACATGGCAACCATGGAAAACTTGCTTTATTTTTCATCTGCTAAGGAAGATTAACCACTTGATGATCACCCATGACAACTGTCAAAAGTTCACAGAAGCCGCTCAGCACCGGGAGACGGAGCCTGCTTTGCTCTATGGCTGCACTCAGACCCTGACGTAGCCTCACACAGACCAGCCTTGAAAGAAGCCTCTTAAGTTTGTTTTCAAGAAAAACAAGATCCTGGGGAATGGGGTGGGGTGGGTGGGAAAACTGGAGGAAGGTGGTCAAAGGGTACAAACTTCCAGTTATAAGATAAATAAGTACTAGAGATGTACTGTACCACACGATGACTATAGTTACCACCGTTGTGTGGTGTACTTGGAAGTTGCTAAGAAAAGATCCTAAAAGTTCTCATCACAAGGAAAACACATTTTTTGTAACTATGTGAGGAGACAGCTGTTAACTGAGCTTACTGTGGTAATCACTTTCCAACACCTGTATTATTCCGTATATATCTTAAACTTACACAGGGCTGCATGTCAACTCTATCTCAATAAAACTGAAAAAGAATTAGAAAGTCATTCCATAGGCATAAAATGCATAAGTTGGTTCTTATGAATAAAAAAGAAAAAGAAAAAAAAAAAAAAGATCCAGAGCTTTGGTTCTCATGTCAACAAATGAGAAACTCTTACTAGTGTTTTCAAAGCAAGAGAGACAATCAGATACTAGATAGTAATTCATACTTAGGGCTTAACCAAAGTAATATAATCACTTAAAGGTATTTGGAGGGTTTTCCCAGATGTTTCATTTAAGTTTTATTAAAGTTATTACTTTGGAACCTCTATTAAAAGTTACAGAGAATGACCATGTACTTACATACACTATGTAGAAAGTGAAAGTTGCCTACACATTTTTGGCAGCATGTAAGTTAGTTTCTCTCAGGCTGGCTATGCTGGGATAACATAGGGTCAGTCCTCCAGAAGCCAGGACACGAGACTCCATGATTTCTGGAGAGCCTCAAAAGTGCCATGACCATGGTCAGCTTTAACCACTGTCTTTTCCCTCATTTCAACATCTAATTAACCCCCGAGTCCTTCTGCTTCCCTGCCCTGAACGCCTCTGGGAGCCATCCTCCCCCTCCATTCACTCCTGCAGCCTTGGTCCAGGTCCCAGTCACCTCTCACCAACACTGCAGCACCAGCCCATGACTGGTGTCCCCGACTCTACTTTAACCTTGCCAATCCAGTCTTCCCATGAACTCAGCCCTGACTGCACCACTTCCCAGCATAAGATCTTTGCATGCCTCTAAACGCCCTCAAAATAAAGTCCTAATTCCTTGATATAACCAAGCAGACACTCTTTAGGATCAGCCTCATATTTTGCACTGCATGTGTCCCCCCAACCCCAACCCTCACCTCCCTAGTAGACCCAGCAATTTTACTGCTGTTTCCTAGAGGAAATTTCTTCCTTCCTTCCTTTCTTCCTTCCTTCCTTCCTTCCTTCCTTCCTTCCTTCCTTCCTTCCTT